>NC_048293.1:28585959-28612058 GCF_009762535.1 Notolabrus celidotus
CTCTCTCTCTCTCTCTCCCTCTCTCTCTCTCCTCTCTCCCTCCCTCTCTCTCTCTCTCTCTCTCTCCCTCTCTCTCCCTCTCTCTCTCTCTCTCTCTCTCCCTCTCTCTCCCTCTCTCTCTCTCTCTCTCTCTCTCTCTCTCTCTCTCTCTGTCTCTCTCTCTCTCTCTCTCTCTCTCTCTCTCTCTCTCTCTCTCCCTCTCTCTCTCTCTCTCTCTCCTGCCGGTGCGTTCAGGTGCAGCCCGGTGTTTCTGTGACTCTGGTGTTGAACAGCTGGTTTGTTTTGACATGCGTAAGCTTCGTGGTTATCTGGTGTGAAAAAGCCTCTCATGTCTTTCCAAAGAAGTAATTGAATGAGCGAGGAGAGGAAGGAAGGATTTGAGGAGGAGGTGGTTTATGTGGGAGGAGGAGGACGCACATGAATTTAAAGAAACGTTCACACGGCTGCTCTCTGAACTCACCTGTCAAACATGTTTTGTCTGGTCTGTCAGCGAGCCAGCCAGCGCTCAATACAAGTCCATTTGAATTCAATGAGCTGCATTAGGATGGGATTTGATGTGTTGCCAAAGCACTGCCGGAGAGATTAGACAATAAGATTGTCAAAGATTACTGAGATCAAAGAACAGATTGAGAGATTTACACAGGTAGGCGTGTGTTATTAATCCACTGTACACACTGAGGAGGAGGAAAGAGAGATGGTACCTGAAGGAGGAAGAACAGCTGTAGATCATTCAGCGAGTCCCTGGTGACTCCTGCTCTCTGATACCATGAATACACTGCAAACTATTCAACCTTATCTCGTTATGCTTTACATAAACCATATTCACAGGACAAGCCTCTGATGTAACGTCTCATTTTAAAGCTGGGGTTGGCAGTCTCAGAAAACTAGCATGAATTTGAATGTAGCATTTCCCCAGGACTCCGTCTAACCCCTCCCCCCCTCCCTCAGAGCTCCTCCAAAACGACGCCCCCCCCCGCTCACATGCACGAGCGCCGCTGATTCATGACCATATGATGGTGACTGATTCCAAACCGGTCCTCACCAAAACATTATCATAGTGAAAGTTAAAAACACAAACAAACATGGCTGCTGTTAGCACTCACAACTGTCATGCTAGCATTATCCAGTTGTCATGGTGACACAATATCAGGGGAAAAGTTATAACACATATATAACACTGTAACAGCTCTACTGTTTGTTACACCTGTTCAGTGTAGATGGTCTTAATTCCTACAGTGTTGACGGTCAGTGAAGGCATCAGGAGAGGTGTAGAGTGTGTGAGCGGGAGAGAGGAGAGACAAGAGGAGAAGTTCTTCATTCATTCAAACATTGATTGTTGTTTTGTTGGTTGGCGTGGTAACGGCCAACAGTGACCGGTTATTAAAGATCAACGTGTTCACCAATCGGCTCGTCATCCCTACAGCGTCCGGACGGACGCTACAGGACATCTACATTTCTGTAGGACTTACTAAATGTCATTAAGTCTTTTGCTTGTCAGAGCCCCCGTGGTGAGAGCTCTTTAGACTCTGATCCGGACTACAGTCCTGAGCAAAGACCCTCATCAGGTCAGAGGGGACAGGCCCGAGGTGGAGCGAGAGGGGCAGGAAGTAGAGTCAGGGGAAGCAGAGGCAGGAGACGGGGAGTGAACGCCGGGGAAATGTACGAGCAGGAGGCGGGCAGAACGGCAGGACGGGATTTGAATGGTTTAAAATTTTGGCACCCAAAAACAGTGATTGGTTGGTGTTTTCCCAGGTTTACTCCGGCTGTAGATAGCAGCTTTTCTTCACTCTTTTTTAAGAACACATTATGTATTGATTACCATCAGGACATAAAGATCATTTAACCAGTAGAACATAAAGAGGATCTAAATCTGAACACCAACCCCAGATTTAAGCACACAATAAGGCCTCACTAGTTCATGGAGAGTAAATATCTGCCCCTAACTTCTGAAGTTTCTTGAAAACAATGTAAACAGGATTTTTCAAGAAACTTCAGAAGTATTTTTTACTTCAATATCTTCAAATATAACTTCATATCAGGTGAATGTGGAGTATACAAAGTGCAATATAAGACGAATGCATGATCTGAAATTGAAGTTTTTACAGTGTTGTAGAGCCTGACGTAGGGGTCGACTGATATTGGTTTTCCAGGGCTGATGTGATACCAATTATCGTTCATGAGATCAATAACCAATAAATGAAGTCCAAGGGCTTTCAGGCTTTTTCAGTCCGGGCTCTATAAACTGTGGAACGACCTACCAGATGAAATAAGGCGTGCTACTTCTAAAACATGTGTTAAAAAGGCCTTCATAACTATGGAAACATGTTACTCTGCTCTTGATGTTTTATATATATATATTAGGGGTGAGCCCGACTGAGGATTTACTTAGTTGAATCTGATTCATCAGATTTTGCCCGTAGTGGATGAATAGTGGAATGTTTGTTGTTTTTCCTTATTGACCCAAAGTCTGCATGATGGTGACCGCATGACAATATTACACATAACCCTTTACAATTAAGAGACTCAGAGCTTAAAGTAAAAGGAACAACAGAATATTATAAGTATAAAACTTTTTAAATCTATATTACAAAAACAACGAGGTGATGAAGGAGAGAAAACTCAAATAAGACCACCATCAGTTAAACATGGAACAACGCTCCACTATAGAGTAAGGAATCAGGAGATATTTAAACAGTGTTCACACAGCAGAGAGCAGCACTGCAGAGGGTAGTCTGTCCAACTTAAGACTGAACATTTGTATAATGTTCAAAATCAAACCTGAACCAGCTAAAGGGTTTTTAAATCTCTTAACAGAACCTTTTAAAACAGTCTTTCATCTCGTCTTTGTCCGCTTGAGTCTTTTCAAACTGTACGTGAGGAAAACCATCGTGTGTACGGCCAGAAGTGCGCTCCTGTCTTTGTTGACTGTAAATCCTGTCTGTGAGAATATCCTCTCTGATGGTGTGGAGGTGGATGGGATGCTGTGGATTGTTTTTGAGGCTTCAGACAGCTTTGGGTATCCCTCCTGGTTCTTTTGGCCCCGTACAGTTTTTGTGTGGTCCGGTAATCCTTGATCTCACAGCCCTCTTCATGAAGCTGCTCCTCATCTTCATCACTAGTTTTTAGGATCAACTGAAGTTTTATTTCCTGACATTTTGAGCTGCCATGAACGTAGAAAGATTTAAAGACCAGCTGAGGTACGTCTGCTCCACAGGTCCTGCTAAATGGGAGAGTCCACCTTTAATTACCAGGGGAGATTTAATTATCACTTTAAGGAGATTTAACACTTCAAGAGCTGTTCTCAGAATTACATTCAATAAGTCTATATTTATATAAAAACAGGATATATGAGACACTATTTTTACAGGAAACAGGAAAATAATGTAAAATAGTGTAAAATTAGACATTGAGCACCCCCATGGTTTGAATGGAATGATCCACGTTTCATATGCAAATATTCAACTATGAGATTGGCAGTCGACTAAGGCTTGTTAGAACGAATCATCCAATATTTAACTACTTGAGGTCACCCCTAATAAATATATATATATATATATATATATATATTTTTTTTTTACTATTACTAATAATTATAATAATTTTATATAGATATATATGTGTAGGTTTTTGTTGTATATATATATATATAGATGTTTTTATTATTATTATTTTATATATATATATATGTGTAGATTTTTTGTATATATATATATATTTTTTCCTTTGTTTATTGTTGTGTCTTTCTGTGAAGCACTCTGTAACTTTGTTTAGAAAAGTGCTGTAAAATTAAAGATTATTATCAGTATTTTTCTTATTAATATTTGCAACCAATATGAATTTACAGTAAAAATTAAAACCTTCATGTCAAAATATAGAATTTAGAATATTAAAACTTTGTTTAAATATTTCAGCAAATGTTGAATCAGGACTAAAGCTTTCAACACCTTTTACATGAGGTAGCAGTCAACCAGTTCTAATAACATCAAGCCAATCAGATCACGGTGTGGGCGGGGCTTAAGTTGAGAGAGTATTAAGGTTAAACACACCCAGAGGGAAAGACACACCAGCAGTGGATCCAAAGATGCACATTTATAAATCAGTTTTATCTGTGATTGGTGAATCAAACCGCTGATACAGATACTCGTCTGAAGATGATTACACCTGTAGGGGGCGATGAACTGATATACAGATATGTGACATCATATATATCCCTGTATAGATGTCCTCTGTTGTCTTCTGGTCATTACTTAAGACCTGACTGTCAAAGAAATCTTAGATCTGAGCCAAGAAAAACCAACATTTCAGTTCAGCGATTCCTGATAGCTTCAAGGATTACATTTCAATACTTTGGCTCCAACATTAGAGAAAACCAAAGCTCTCTTAATAAGCTTTGTAAACACTGACACCTAAAACCTCTCCCACAGATCCTTCCTTTGTTTGCAAACAACTGTTTATAGAGATTAGCCTAGCGCTGAAATATCTTAAGGTGTTAAGAGTGTGTAAGAAGTGTAAGAAACACTCCTGCCAAAGAGATCATTAGGACAGCAGCGCTGCCAAATCTGCTGTAACTCTGGCTTCTGGTAAACTTGGAAAGCTGTGATTACTTTTGATGCTTGTCTGAATAATGACACCAACTGTGAGGTGCAGCTACACCTGAAATAACAGTCCTGAGGAGTCCCTGTACCACGTGGGAAACTGGGTTTTTAGAAGATCAGAAAAGACTGATTCTGGGTATATGATGGTTTGAAAACAGAAATCTGGCACGCTTGAATTTATGGAGGTCCAACTGGAGATGCGACAACAAATGCATGCTGGGTATTCGTCTGGCTCCTCGCCCAGCTGTTGTAAAGAAAGCCTCCCCCAAAGTCTGAGAGATTCCTCAGTGAAGTCATGGATCAGTCTGAGAGATATTTATACACCACAGGGCCGAGTCTGAATCCAGAGTGTCTGAGCATCTCGGTTTTCTTTATGGATCATGGAGGCTGGATTACTACGGAAGAGGATCAGGGACACTGAAAGAAGTTTCTTCAGAGTTAAGACCAGTACGAGAAAATATATGTGACATTTAAAGATACAATTCTGGCTTTAAAGTCAATGTTCAGAGAAGTAAGACCTCTGAGAATTAAGGATGGAATTCTGAAAATTAAAGGATAGAGTTCAGAGATTAATAGAAGGAATTCTGAGATAAATATTAGAATTCTGAGATTAAAGGACGGAATTCTGAGATCAAAGGACGGAATTCTGAGATTCAAGGATAGAATTCTGAGATAAATATTAGAATTCTGAGATCAAAGGACGGAATTCTGAGATCAAAGGATAGAATTCTGAGATCAAAGGACGGAATTCTGAGATCAAAGGATAGAATTCTGAGATCAAAGGATAGAATTCTGAGATCAAAGGACGGAATTCTGAGATTAAAAGATAGAATTCTGAGATTAAAGGATGAGATTTTGAGATAAATCTCAGAATTCTGAGATTTAAAGTCAGAATTCTGAGATTAGAGGATGGAATTCTGACTATAAAGGCAGAATAATTAAAAATAGTCAGAATAAATATTTCCTTTTACAGGCGAACCTTGAAAATATAATTTCTGTGGCCCTTATCCCCTTCCGTAGCTTCAAACCCACTCTGCTTTCATCCAGCCTTAAACCCTTTAGACCTTTGCTCTAACCCAAACTCTGACTTTGTTCCTCCCGACTTCTGAAATGAATATTTTACACGTCCTTAAAACTGAAAGAGCTTGTTGCATAATGTATTTACTCACAGACCAGCGCTCCGCTCCGTGTTTAGAGCCTCAGAATAAGCTCTAAGAAGCAGAAGTGTCTCTTGGTGAAAGCTCAAAGTGACTCCTCTTTCAGCCGGATGCTTTAAATATCTGATGACGCCATGTTTCCTCTTGAGTGTGTGTTTGTGTGTTTATCATCAGAGATCATTAACTCAGTTCTTACTACGTCTGGTGATTGGTTTTGTGTAGATCTTGTTGTAGGACGGATGTTTTGCACGAGGGGAAGGTGCTTCAGTGTCGATCACCTCATTCTGACTGCACCTATAGAACAAAAGCATGATCTGGAGGCGTTCCCGTCTCCTCTCTGGTGTTATAGCGATCCGTTCTGTTTCAAGGTAGCGCTGGTCGTCTTTTCTAGCTCCCCTCATTCTGAGTTTTGTTAATTCCTGTCCTGAAAATCCCCTCCGAATATGTTTTGATATTCAGCTGGATCTGCATGAGCCTGCTTGTGGCTGCCAACCAAATTTGGGATTAATCCCGGCGCTGTGTGTGTGTGTGTGTGTGTGTGGATGTGTTTACAGAAGCCTGCCAGCTGACAGCACTGTATTGGAGATTTCATGGCGAGGAGCGTTGAGAAGCTCTGTAAGTCCAGACGGTCTGTTGGGCGGATTTAACAGCTTTTTTCTCTCCTGGAATATCGTTCCTCACAAGAACATCTTTGTGCTTTTTTCCATCCTGCTGTTGTATAAGGTGCTTCATATCCTGACAATTTAAGAGCCTCTACAAGTTGATGAGGTCGTTGAGGTTGTTGCTGTGTAAGAAAGAGGCTGAGATTGTCTTCACACGCAGCCTGGTTGCCTTGGTAATCTGCCTGTAGAACATATAATAGTTTGAAGCAGCGAGGGTGGGGTCGCCCTGCGAGCACAGACAGTCGTAAGTGATTGTGGGTGTTGGCGTAATATCTGCGTGGTTAGGAAGACTCTCCTTCAGTGTCTGCAGAGATCCACCCTGCTCGTGTCTGCTTAAAGAAGCTGCTGCTCGCTCTGACCCCTGACTTCTGACCTCTGACCTCAGAGGAGAGGAGGCGGAGAGAGGCG
Source organism: Notolabrus celidotus (assembly GCF_009762535.1). Taxonomy (NCBI): domain Eukaryota; kingdom Metazoa; phylum Chordata; class Actinopteri; order Labriformes; family Labridae; genus Notolabrus; species Notolabrus celidotus. The sequence goes on from NC_048293.1 coordinate 28,592,782, forward strand.
GTCCCAAAGGGAATCATTAAAACATCTCCATTAAATCACGCTCTTGTTGTGTCCCCACAGACACCCGACCCGTGTCACATTAAACGCAGGAGAAAGTGACGTGTTGACGCTCTCCTCTCTTCACGGTGGCCCGGTTATTAATGTGACTTCACTGGGAACCCTCAGAGGAGGACTTGATTTGTTTCTGGTCTGTGGTTCAGGGGTGTCTCATAAAGAATGCAGACTTTGAAATAGATGTTTGAAAATGCAGATCTGTTACTAAAGGTACACAAAGCATCAGATCATGGAGTTTGAATGAGCACAGGTGGAAACAGAGGCGCAGACACCTCTGATATCTTGGTAGAGGAATAAGGATGTTCACGTTTAGTCGACTAAACGTTGTCACCCTCGTTAGCTGACTCCAGATTTACTAGTTGGTGGAACAAATTAAGAATAGTTTTATTACTGTTGATAAAACCGTGTTGGTATTTTGGATTAAAGGGTCACCCTGCGACTTCAGCAGTCAGGAAATAACATTCACTATCACTGTTTTGTTTCCTGTATCAGAAACAATATAGATTTAAAGTAATCCATTTAGAAATAAAACCTTGTAAATCCATGTTTTTTCAATAGTTTTCTGCCTTTCTTTAGATCAGGGGTTCCCAAAGTGTGGGTCGGGAACCCCTGGGGGGTCGCGTAACACTACAGGAGGGTCCTGAGAAGTCTTCCAAAAATGTTAAAAAATGTTTAAGTAATCTAAAATGAAATATTTTACCCATTGTAAATATATCAGTAGCAGCAGGTTAATTCACAACAGCACAGGAAACAGCCACATGTGCTTGTAGCTAGGCTAACTTTCTGCAGACCAGCTAAATGAAGCCACAATCACTTTGAGGGACAGTGGGGGGGTCGTGAGTTTTTGGCTCCTTTATTTTGGGGGTCACAGGCTGAAAAGTTTGGGCACCCCTGCTTTAGATGACTCCTTAGGTTAGGGTTAGTTTACAGTTAATGAACTAAAGCATCAGTAGCAGTTAATTCATAACAGCACAGGAAACACAGACACACATGCATGTAGGTGGATATTTTTCTGCAGACTAACTGAATTAAGTATGAAGCTACATTTAATCACTTCTAGGGACATTTGGGGTCGCAGGTCTTTGGTATCTATATTTTGGGAGTTGTGGGACGAAAAGTTTGGGAACCGCTGGACTCGTGGTCTAAGTACCCCACATACAGAGGCTGTAGTCTTCGTTGCAGCGGTCGCAGGCTCGACTCCCGACCTCGACCATTTGCTGCACTTCTCCCCCCTCTCTCTACTCCCTACACTCCCTGTCTCTCTCCAGCTTTCTTATCCAATAAAGGCAAAAATGCCCAAAAAATACAACTTTAAAATCCAGACTTATTCATGCCTCTCCTGCAAGACTCAGCCCCCCTTAGTCTGGCCACCCCTTGTCCAAAAAGTCTGGCTCCGCCCCTGATTCAAGAGGCATAAAGTCTTTATCTAGGACCTGACTCATATAGCAGTTGAAATAGATAAAGCTCAGTGTTTCCTCACCTGCAGACGACTCATTGTCTGAATTTGAATACCTGTGTAATCTGGCAGGAGATCAGTCACTAAAGTCCTCATAAAGATAATCTAAATTGAGGATATTTGTTCTCTATGATTCATCACGCCTCCATCACGTAATCACTTCCTGTAAAAACAAACCTCAGCTTTGATTTGCATCATTTACCTCCACATGAGTAACTTATTAACGGCCCTGCTGACCTTGTTGTCCCCGCTATCTGCTCCTGAGCAGTTATACTGCGAGTGTTACTACGGCCTACACGAGGAGGAAGCCAGCTATTGTTGGAGTGATTCCTGTGTGCGGCGGTGATATCAGCTTTTACTCTGTGAGAAACACACAGTGATGATTACACCGGCCCGCCTGTCCTGAGTGCCTGTGAACGCTCTCGTGATTCACCTTCTGGAGTGTGTTTCCAGGAAGGAGAGGGAGGGGACAAACGGTGATGCAGTGCTTACATTTTTCTTTCAAGGACGTCACTTTCAGCTGCAGGAGCTCAGGATTGTTGTGATTTTACTGGGTCTGAATATCCTCGAAATAATGGGTTGATTATTTAGAAAACAGAGCAAATAAATAGAAATATTTTGTACATTTTAAACATCTGATTCCCCGTCTTTAAAGGTGACATATCACGCTCTTTGTCATCAACATATATTGGTCTAAGAGGTCCCCAAAACATGTCTTTAAAGTTTATGCTCATAAAAACACTTTGAAATCAGATTCTGGTCTGCCTGTAAAACCCCTCTTTTTCAGCCCTGCTCAGAACAGGCTGTTTTCTGTGTCTGTGCCTTTAAATGAGAATGAGCTCTCTGACCACGCCCCCTCAGGAAGTGGGTGTGGTCTCGGCTGTCCAGCACGTTGAACCTTTCTGAACCATTGGTCACAGATTTAGTGTTTCTTGTTGTTTTATTTGTCAGCATGTCGACGTGTGTCTCGGTACACAGCTACCAACATGTAGCTATGTGGCTATGCTAACTAGCGCTAGCACTTATCCATGATAAATAAAAATCCTCCACTAGATCTTCAAATCTGCAGACGTGGGGAGTCAAAGCGACCTTTGTGTTTATTAAGACAGCCTACAACTAGCATGCCTCCCTCCTAAGCTCCTTGTTAGCACACATGTGTGCAGGGAATGAAAAACGGAGGAGGGGTTGAGTTGTATTTTATACAGTCTATGGGCTGAACAAGCTCCGAGCTCTGACTTCCTGTTACAGACCGGATGGCGTTGTGACGTATGAAAAACACTGAAAACTGAAACGGCTGGTTTCAGCACACATTTACAGAAAGGTGGAGAAATCAGAACAGGGGCAGAATGGAGTCTTTGACTTTTCAGGGGGTTTGTAGACAGGGACACAGATTTCAGGGAGAGAAGCATTAAAAAGTCCATTCTGCAGGATATGTCACCTTTAAAGACACATTCTCACATTGAAGCGTCTGATTTATTTGGCTGTATTCTGATCAAATCTGCTGTAAATGAATTCCTCTCGTAGCGTTTTAATCACCTTGTTGTTTCCCCTCTCACTGAATGAAAGCGATCCTGATTCGTTGCCTCGGCATGGGCGCTGTTTTCTTCCCGCGGTGGCAGCACAGAGGCCAGACTGCTGGTGCGTTTAGTTTAACCACACGTAATGATCTGCCAGCCGAGAGGCAGAGAGGCAGCGAGGTGATGATAGCTGTTTGTGGTGCCTCTGGTTTCCGACCGGGGAAGTGTGAGAAGAAAAACTGTGATTCTGAGCGCGTGTGTGTGTGAGACGGAGTGTGACTGCAAATGTGACTGAATGTGCGAAGACGCGAAGCTGCGATTGTGAGTGTGACCTTTATTTGTGTAAGTGATAAGACTGTCATGTGGTTTGTTCCTCCGCTCCTTCCCAACCCCGGTGGAGTTAATGCAGATCTGCGTCTGAGGTTTTAAAGTGAAGTGTGGATCGCCTGAGGATTGTTCAAGGAAGTCAAAGATGCAAAAAGAGACAACACTTCTTCGGTTCAGGTTTAAAGAGCTCGACTCTGAAATCAAACGCTGCTTAAATGTTTCTTTTTGACTTTTCTCCAGACGCTTTGCATCATTTATCTGCTCAGGAGGTTCTCTCTCCCGTCATGTATTTTTCAGCTGAAAGTGAAAGTCACTGAGCACATAATCTAACATCTTCATGGTTTAAAATGTTGTGTGCATAGGTCACTGGTTAAATCCTGATCTGCACAAGAACCCCGGTCTCCAGAAATACATCCTCAGCAGCGTTTAATCATTCAGTCGACTTAAAGCGCCGTCCCTAATGACAGCGTATCGTCATGTACGCCGGGTAATATGTATCATAGTATGGCTTCTGTATTGTGGAACATATCATAGAGGGATGGGACAGGATTTTTCAAATGCACTTCACAGTTTCTACGTTGCCTGGTTTTAATACGGTCTTCCAGCCAGACGGTGGCTACAGAGAGTCTTCAAGCTGTTTACTAACCGCATTAAGTAACAGGAGAAGAAGAAAACATGAGCAACAATAATCCATCACGCTGCTTCGTCTCTGAAACACCAACATAAAGGACGAGACAGACGCTGCCAGTGCCTCTGTATCGTGATACGCATCACTTCGTAACGTCTGCATCGTGATACGCATCATATCTTAGCCCCTGTATCATATTGTAGCCTCTGTATCGTGATACTTAAATATCGTAGCCTCTGTATCGTGATACGCATCACATTGTAGCCTCTGCATCGTGATACGCATCACATTGTAGCCTCTGTATCGTGATACTTAAATAGCATAGCCTCTGTATCGGGATACGTATCATATCTTAGCCCCTGTATCATAATGTAGCCTCTGTATCGTGATATATGTCATATCGTAGCCTCTGTATCGTGATACTTAGATAGCGTAGCCTCCGTATCGTGATATATATCATATCTTAGCCCCTGTGTCATAATGTAGCCTCTGTATCGTGATACTTAAATAGCATAGCCTCTGTATCGTCATACTTAAATAGCGTAGCCTCTGTATCGTCATACTTAAATAGCGTAGCCTCTGTATCGGGATACGTATCATATCGTAATGTCTGTATCGTGATACGCATCATATCTTAGCCCCTGTATCATAATGTAGCCTCTGTATCGTGATATATGTCATATCGTAGCCTCTGTATCGTGATACTTAAATAGCATAGCCTCTGTATCGGGATACGTATCATATCTTAGCCCCTGTATCATAGCGTAGCCTCTGTATCTTGATACGTATCATATCGTAGCCTCTGTATCGTGATACTTAGATAGCGTAGCCTCTGTATCGTGATACTTAGATATCGTAGCCTCTGTATCATGATACTTAGATAGCGTAGCCTCTGTATCATGATACTTAGATAGCGTAGCCTCCGTATCGTGATATATATTATATCTTAGCCCCTGTATCATATCGTAGCCTCTGTATCGTCATACTTAAATAGCGTAGCCTCTGTATCGTGATATGTCATATCATAGCCTCTGTATCGTGATACGCATCATATCTTAGCCCCTGTATCATAGCTTAGCCTCTGTATCTTGATACCTATCATACCGTAGCCTCTGTATCGTGATTCAGATCATTCTTAGAGTCCTATATTGTGATACGTATCACATCGTAGCCTCTGTATTGTGATACGCATCATATCGTAGCCTCTGTATTGTGATACGCATCACATCGTAGCCTCTATATTGTGATACGCATCACATCGTAGCCTCTGTATTGTGATACGCATCATATCGTAGCCTCTGTATTGTGATACGCATCACATCGTAGCCTCTATATTGTGATACGCATCACATCGTAGCCTCTGTATTGTGATACGCATCATATCGTAGCCTCTGTATCGTGATACGCATCACATCGTAGCCTCTGTATCGTGATACGCATCACATCGTAGCCTCTGTATCGTGATACGCATCATATCGTAGCCTCTGTATTGTGATACGCATCACATTGTAGCCTCTGTATTGTGATACGCATCACATTGTAGCCTCTGTATTGTGATACGCATCACATCGTAGCCTCTGTATTGTGATACGCATCACATCGTAGCCTCTGTATTGTGATACGCATCACATCGTAGCCTCTGTATCGTGATACGCATCACATCGTAGCCTCTGTATCGTGATACGCATCACATTGTAGCCTCTGTATTGTGATACGTATCATATCGTAATGGCTGTATCATGATACATATCACACTTAGACTCCTGTATTGTGATATATGTTACTTCGTTGCCTCTGTATCATGATACATATCACACTTAGACTCCTGTATTGTGATATATGTTACTTCGTTGCCTCTGTATTGTGGTATTGAAACCTTAGGCTTGTAAATACCCAGTCCTAGCTGTCAGAGTTTTATGCTGAAACTTTCTCCTGCATTTTAAAGAAGCTTTGAAGTTAGAGGCGCCTGAACATGTCAGCGTACATGTGAACACATGAAAGGTAAAGTATCTAAAGAGGACTTTGTTTGTGGGTCTGTAAAGGACAGAGTAAGCATGCCTGAGGATCTCTTTGTGTGTGGCCTTCGTGGCACAGCGATAGGTCCTGAACTGACATTTCTCCAAAATGCAGCAGTCAGGGGATCGCGCTTTCAGACCGCCTCTGTATTACTCAACTGGACAAGGTCGGGCACAAATCTCTACTCTGTATTTTCTGCATTAAGCTCGGTGTTATCCGGAACGGCCCACAGAGAGGTCAACCGCGGGAGAAACTTCAATTTCTACTGGAATCCCATATTAAGGAGGCGAAGGGTCAGAGCCTCAGAGACCTGATAATACCCCGAGAGAGAAGCTGCAGAATAAAAACTGAAAGCTTTGAAGAGTGAAAGAAGAAGGTAAAAGGATTTCTCTCTGTAAGAAAAAGAGATAAGGATGAACAGTAAGTAAGGAATCAGCGGCACAAGGTGCCTCTCAAGAGTGTTCTGCCCACGCTCTCAGAAACCTTTCTATAGATGAGAAGTGAACTCCCACAGATATTCAGACAGCAGACGCAGCTTCTGAGAAATGACTGCTGCAAGGGAAGGGCGTTAAGTCTCCTCTGGAAGAGTCGCAGGCGGCGGCAGGAGACGTCCCTGTTAAGTAAAAGTCACATCCTCTATCTGTCCTGGAGGGGGACGCAGAGACCTCCTGATGGTTCAGGCTTCAAGAGCACTACCACAGATCTAGTTCTGGTGCTTTTCAGAGGAAGGGTTTACTCTAAAGATCACTAAAGAGGAGCTGAAGTGTTGACATGAGTTGCTTACACAAGATTGACCTTGAGAAAAAAAAATCTCTTAGTGTCTGAGATCATTTCATCATTTCAGGTTCACACATCTCATATTTCTCCTTGAACTGCTTTAGCTACTAACAGAGACTAGACCAGCCTCCAGTTTGATGTCCTGTTGGCTCGGATCAGAACCAGGATCTCTCTAATGGACGCCAAGTACTGATCTGTCTCAGATGCAGAGTCGCTGAGTCTCAGCTTCACTGTATCTAGAAAGTCACATGACTGAAATCTGGCTTAATACAGAAAATATAAACAGAATTTTAATGTGATTTATTATTTTTGAACATTTTTATTAGACTTGCAACACAAAACAACAATGCAACTTATTAGCACAGAGGCAGATCTCATGCACAGATATTTAAAAAATAATAATATTAAAAAATACATAAAAATATTTCAGTACATTAAAATAAAAAAGAATGTCCAATAGAGAAAAAAAGTCATTAAAATAAAATAGAATAAAAAAGGAAGTCCAAAAGAGAAAATTGAAAAAATAAAATAAAATGAATTAAAAAAGTTAAATAAATAAATTAAAGTAATTTTTATAAATAATAATTAGAATAATTGAAAACTAATAGTAATAGATAAAATACATTTTAAAGAAAAATAAAGAAATAAAATAAAGTAATAATAATGTATTTTATATCACAAATCATTCCATCAGAAAGTCAATATCCTTCATTTTATTCCTCCACTGTGTTTATTCTGATTTAATGACAATAAACGAGTCAGAAAGGAAGATGGAATAACTTCATGAGGATTCATTCTTTAGAGATCATGAACAAAGTTTAAAAATCTTCCTTTTCTGATTCAAAATAAGAAGTTCATTGCTGCATCGCTGGTCCTTTCTGTCTTTGCATTGACTCATTGGGACATGCACTTCTGATGCAGATTGAGGTTAGGATTAAGGCGGATTTTAAGCTGCAAACTCTCATAATCTCTTCTTTTTTTGCATTAGAATTATTAAGGAGAGTTCCACCTTTTAATCCTTTTATTAATGTAGAGCTCAGAGGTGAATAATTAACTCTGAGTGCTCTCTCGTGTAAAGTCTTCATATTTTATGTGGCCAACACGCCGCAGCACCGAAGAAGCAGTGGTTACTCCAACCTTTAAAAACACCGACTGAGGGTTTCATCTTCAAGTTATCTTTAGTCCCGTTTGAAAAAGTAGGCTAAAGGGTATGCAAAGCAGTGAAAGTGAGGCTCCAGCTCCCTTATTATTCTCCCAAAATGCTCTTTGTTCACCAGAAAAAAGCGCTGACATCCTGGTATTTTAAAATGGCTAAAGCAGACACGCCCCAGGCTTCAGTCTGCACCAGTTCAGGCTGCATATATTTCGATCTTGCAGAAGTGAACCGCTGCTTAAACTGCACGTTTCTTATCCGGTCCGCTGCATGCAGTATCAAATCCAACCCACCCCAGCCTTCTGTTGCACCCCGAGCAATCCCCCGAAAACTTCAGTTTCTGCAACTTCTGGGCCCGGAGCCAGAAAGTGAGCGGCACAATAGGGTCGATTTTTGTCAGGTCTGCTTACATAAAAGGCCTCAGAACAGCAGTTTGGCTTCTGAGAATAAACCCCCTTTGACGAAGCGGGGTCTTTGAGATGACGAGCAGACAGCTGCGACCGCGTGAGCGAGGCCACACGGCTCTCTGCCGCCGAACTCGATTAGAGAAGTTTTATTAAATGTTTCCTGCTCCCCGGAGACATCAAATGCTATTTGGTAGGAAGGCAGGGGGAGAGGGAGGCAGAGCAGTGATTAAATGGCTTTTTGATGTTGATGCATTTGGAAGTCCCATTGGTTGTTATCTTCCCAGCACTTAGTATAATGTGGGGAGGGCTGCAAGGAAGGAGGACAGGAGCTCTGCTTTTCAAAAGAACCTCCACCGGCTGTTTGACGAACACGTCTCTAAGTTTGCTCCAGTAAAGGAGAGCTGTTTATTTAAAAACCAGATCAGACGCAGCTTTATGTCGTAGATCAGTTTAGTTTGAATCCCTCTGCTCGTCTGGTTGTGTAATCCTACGACTGAATAAAACATTTGTTATCATTTCTGTTCAGAGAAACGTCCTCTGTGATCAGCAGGACGGAGTATGAAAGGATGATTTCATCTCACAGCTGTTCGTTCCTGTAGAAGTTAATAATGCTGCTCGTGTTCTCTCTGTTAATCAACATGATTTCATTTATTTTTTTAAACAAAGTTTATTTATGAATTTTTCAATACAATAATAATAATGTACAGTGATGACATATACTGATTAATAGAATCCCCCACCACCCCCACCCATGGTAACATTAAGAGGGAATACAACTTAATATCAAAACATTACAATGGAATGAAATAAAAACAAATGAATAAATAATAATAATAAAATAAATAATATGAAATACAATACATAAATTGAAATAAATACCAAAGTTAAGAAAGTGAAATGTCATGGGTTAAAACAGTACACTATTATCTAGGGCATACACAAGCACTGAAACACACAAAGAGGGCAGAAGCCGCATGAGCCAAAGGGGCATCTCAAGGGTCCTTCCATATGCCTCTTATTGCTTACATTGACATGAAAGGTTACTCATCCACAAAATTATCAGAGCCTAAAACATCAACACGACTCAGAAAGGGCTGCCATATCAGTAAAAACTTGTTAGCTGATCCCCTGACAGTATACCTTATCTTCTCCAGCTTTACAAAATGTAACATGTCTCTAATCCACTGTTCAAATGTTGGAGGGTTACAGTCTTTCCATCTCATCAAAATTTGTCTTCTTGCTACAAGTGTGGCAAAAGATAGAAAACTGATGATTTCATTTATTTATCTGAGAGAGAAGTTTAAAACCAAAAGATAAAACAAACCAACAGGTTTTTATCTTCTTAAAGGAGTCAGTAGAGCTGGGCGACATTGACACAACTGATACAATATCAAATCATTATTTCATTTCAATTTAAAGGCAGATTTGTGCTCCTGAGTGAAAGTTGAAGACTGTTTGATAGCTGGTATATTGGATATGTTCCCCAATTAGCTGCTTGAATCCATCATTTTTGACGATGCTAACAGGAAGCAGGTCTGAGATTAATTCTTGTGAAGTTTTAATTCGTAGATTCTTATTTTTCTCAGATAATTTGCATGATTTGATTTAAATTTACAACATAGATATCTCAAATTGTATTCTGTGTATCAGTTTATAGAGTATTATTTTGAGTAGTTCACTCCCCTTTAAGATTACTAAGTGTTACAGGCGGAGTGATAGTTAGTGACGATGGTTAGTAACTTTAATGGGACAGGAAGAGTTAAAGTAAGTGATGGGGGGGAAGGGGGTGGGATAGGATCCCAGTGTGCCAGTCTAAGCCTATAGCAGCATAACTAAGACCTGGTCCAAGCCTGATCCAGCTCTAACTATAAGCTTTATCAAAAAGGAAAGTTTGAAGCCTACTCTTAAAAGTAGAGAGGGGGTCTGCCTCCCGGACCCTGACTGGTAGATGATTCCAAAGGAGAGAGGCCTGATAACTGAAGGAAGGAATTTTCTCTCCAATGTTGGATTGCAACTAGCGTTTAAAATGATATCAAGTTAATTATCATTACTGATTTATGGCTCAGCCCTAGGCATCAGGAATCCAAACTCAGTCTATGAAGGACCCGGTTCTGCATTTTCAAAGCTTAAAAATGAATAAACTTGCAGCGTTTGTTGTCCAGTTGGTCCTTAAAGCTGTAAAGGTTTTGATTTAATATGATTTCAAGGACTTTAATTCACCTGATATCTCTCTTAATGAAGGATCTCTTAGTAAACATGTCTTCATGTGTTTCTCTCAGACTCTGTGGTTTCATTTCTCTGTCCGTTGTCACTCTGCCAGGTTTCTTGTTGTCCAGCTGGTTTCTCTGTGAGAGGGAAATCCCAGCGGTCTCTCTTTTTTTATAACTCTCCCTCCGAGCTCTGCTGGAGAATTACTCAGCAGCCATGTCGACCCCCGGCTTCATACAAAGCTGATTATTGGATATTTCCATCCTGCTTTGAAGACGTGACTCTGCAGAGAGAGTCTTCATGTTCTTTATGGGATCATGTTTTGTTCCATCTCTCAGTATTTAAAGATCTGACTCATTCAGCGGACGGAGAGATGATGTAAGAGGTTAAAAAAAGAGGAACACTTTGAATGTTTCCTCGTCGTCCCCGTCACTCCGCGGCACGCCGCTTTATCGCCTCTCTGCCTCCGGCGTGGAGCGCTCCAGCAGAAGAGAGAGAAATCAGTCAAAGTGGAAGTTAAAGTTGAGGATTGATTGGCGGCTGGCGTGCCTCCATTTCTCTACACACACATTTCTCTCTGTGTATGTGTGTGTGTGTGTGTGTGTGTGTGTGTGTGTGTGTGTGTGTGTGTGTGTGTGTGTGTGTGTGTGATCACGTGTGTGTGTTGTTTTCCTGCCACCAGCTGGGCTGACGTCATGTCCAATGGAAACACTCTGACTGAGCTTCCTGTTCAATGGTGAGTGTGGCCAGTGCTCCCAGCAGCCTGATACTGGTTTCACTGTCTGACCCTCTGCCTTCACTGAGCTCTGTCTGCCTGACGTGATGTTTATGAAGCTCCTGGAGGAGTTTATCTCAAAGAATGCTTCACACCAAGAGTTATAAACAAGCTTTGTCTCATTTTAACGTCCGACAGCAGCCGTGTTTACCTCTCAGCCTCAGTGATGTCCTCTGAGACGATTGTCTGTCTGCAGGCTGCAGGACGGACGAGACGCTTCAGGTTTCGCCCACTTTATTCTGCCCACGTCAACTTACACCATCTGGGTTGAAAGCATCATAACAACCTGATGCCTTCACTGTTTTTATGTATATATTCTGCTCTTTGTCATCAACATATCTTGGTCTAAGAGGTCCCCAAAACATGTCTTTAAAGTTTATGCTCATAACAACACTTTGAAATCAGATTCTGGTCTGCCTGTAAACCCCTCTTCTTCAGCCCTGCTCAGAACAGGCTGTTTTCTGTGTCTGTGCCTTTAAATGAGAATGAGCTCTCTGACCACGCCCCCTCAGGAAGTGGGTGTGGCCTCGGCTGTCCAGCACGTTGATCTAATGTTTACATGTTGGCTGAATATACACGGCTGCTCACAGACCCGCGTTACTTCAACCCTCTGAATCTGATCCAGAATCTGATCCTGACGGAGAGGCGCCTGCAGCAGGACCTTTCTGAACCACTGGTCACAGATTTAGTGTTTCTTGTTGTTTTATTTGTCAGCATGTCGACGTGTGTCTTGGTACACAGCTACCAACATGTAGCTATGTGGCTATGCTAACTAGCGCTAGCACTTATCCATGATAAATAAAAATCCTCCACTAGATCTTCAAATCTGCAGACGTGGGGAGTCGAAGTGACCTTTGTGTTTATTAAGACAGCCTACAACTAGCATGCCTCCCTCCTAAGCTCCTTGTTAGCACACATGTGTGCAGGGAATGAAAAACGGAGGAGGGGTTGAGTTGTATTTTATACAGTCTATGGGCTGAACAAGCTCCGAGCTCTGACTTCCTGTTACAGACCGGATGGCGTTGTGACGTATGAAAAACACTGAAAACTGAAACGGCTGGTTTCAGCACACATTTACAGAAAGGTGAAGAAATCAGAACAGGGGCAGAATGGAGTCTTTGACTTTTCAGGGGGTTTGTAGACAGGGACACAGATTTCAGGGAGAGAACCATTAAAAAGTCCATTCTACATGATATGTCACCTTTAAGTCACATTATAAAGTTTATAACGATGAAACGATGGAGTGACGTTTCTTCTCCCTGAGAGGTTAAAGGTCGGCTTCACTGCTGCGTCATAATGTCCCTGATAAAAACGTACCAATAGAGCTGGCTGCTAACACAAACACACACACACACACACACACACACACACACACACACACACACACACACACACACACACACACACACACACACTCACAGCCCGCTCTGTAGCCCGTAGTCTTAATCTCTTCCCCGTGGATTTCCTGGTCACCGACTCAGAGACACCAAGAGATAGGAAAATGAGTGTGTGGTGCCTGTGGCTGAATATTTGAACAGTCTCCCCTCCAACCACATTCACACACACACACACATTCAAACTCACACACACACACACACGTTCAAACACACACACACATACTTTCTCTCTCTCTTCCTGGTGAATAGGTGAAGCAGGGACTCTCACCTCTTTCATCCCCACACTCCACGCCCTCCTGGGCAAACTCTGCTCTCTCTGCCTCTCTCTCACTTTGTTTGTTCTCCCTTTGAGCTGCTCATCCCCAGAGAAAGAGAAAGAGACAGAGAGAGAGGGAGTGAAGTAGTTTTTGTAGTTTAGTAAATTGAAGTTACTGCCTGTTTTTTGGCTTCAGCACCATCCTAACACTGACCTTCCTTTTGGTGCGTCACTGGTTCCTCACCTTGATACCTGAGCTTTTTGGAGAGTGGTCAGATATGAAAGTGCTGTCCTCTTGATCAGGAGAGAAAAGCCTTCAACCACCATTTCTTCTCCTCTTATTCTTTCTTCTGGTCTCCCTCTCTTCTCTCTTTTCTTAGACCTTTCTGGAGTCCCTGAGCTCCCTTGTCTTGTAGGTTCCTCTGGATCTCTGCTGCTGTGGACGTGGTCCAGACTCCAGCTGCTACAACTACTACTATCCGTCTCCCCACTATCATCTCTCTCTCTCTTCACCTCCCTCTATCCCTCTCTCCAACACGGTCTCAGCAGATGTGTGTCTAACATGAGTCTGGTCCTGCTGGAGGTTTCTGCCTCTTAAAGGAAGTTTGTCCTTGCCACTGTAACTTGCTAAATGCTGCAAAGTGCTCTGCTCATGGTGGATTAAGATGAGATCAGACTGAGTCCTGTCTGGAAGATGGGACTGGATCTGATCCGGTCTAAAGGCTCTGATCTGTTGCAGGTTAAAACAGGAAGTCAGTCACTTCACGTCTGTGGCGTTGACCCCTCTCTTAAAGAGAAGGACTCGGTTTTGTCTCCTGTTGTTTGGACACTTTGGAAATCAGCTTAAAGATCACAGAGAGTTTTCAGATGTCCCTGGTACATCGAGGTCTTGTGTTACCGTCTCCCTCTCTGCTTAAAGTGGCGGGCCAATGCAAGGATTAGATTAAGGCAATTGGTTCTGGCCTGTAGCGTGTGTGTGCACCAGAGTATTAAGGGGGGACAGACGAGGCCAGTTTGAGCCGGGCCGGGGGCTACATCATGCTAGGAGTTAGTGTGTGTGTGTGTGTGTTTTGGGGGCAGGCCGTGCAGGGAGGAACAGGGAGAAAGGGTGAGAGAGAGGCTAGTGCCTGTGCCACCTAGCTCCAAGGCAGTCATCTGGTGTAATGGGGCTTGTGTGTAAATGCTTGTGTGTGACAGAGAGTGTGTGTCCTGTGGCTGTATCTGAGCAGTCCAGTCTTCCATTAGTTTGTTTGAAAGCCCTTATGTTGCCCTTCTCTCTCTCTCTCTCTCTTTCCTCGTCTCTTCCTCTCATGATTTCTGCCACCAAGCCCCGAGCCAACATGTGAGCGTGCTGAAAACACAGACCGGTGGGCAGAGTGGATACCAAGCTAGGGACCGTGTTAGCGTGGACTCCAACGTGAGCTAAAGGAGATGATATTTAAAGTGGAGCTCACACAGACCACCGTGTCCTTGCCTCGACTCGCTGCATTATTCCTTTATAACTGGGTCACCTTGGATTACGTCATTGGCTGTTTGCCAAAGAGCTTATTATGTCAGCGTACGGACAAAGAGGAAGAGTGTTTTCTTACCGTGTAGTCGTGTTTTCATGTAGTTTGAATTTCTACTTCCTGCCCGTCACTAACGAGGTTCAATTAGTGTGAGCTGGTTCCTCCGGTTTATCCACAGATCCTGTCTGCTTAGATCTGAAGTCATGGGAAATAGTTCTCCAAAACCATTTGAGGTTACTATGGTTCAATACAAATTAACATTCAATCATTTACTACAGGATGAGTGCATGAATACTTGCAATAAAGTCGTGCATGATGCAGGTTTAACTTTAAGTAGCCTGCAGTGAACAGAACATTAACTTTATCTGAATACCAGGATCAATCAATCAATCAATCAATCAATCAATCAATCAATCAATCAATCAATCAATCAATCAATCTTTATTTGTATAGCGCCAAATCACAACAAACGTTATCTCAAGATGCTTTTACAAACACAGGAGGTCTAGACCACTCTATGTCAAATTATGAACAGAGACCCAACACCAAGACAGGATAAGACTCAGTCTGACCCCACCTTAATCCATCATGAGCATTGCACATCGCAGTATTTAGCTAGTTACAGCGGTGAGGAAAAACTTCCTTTAACAGGCAGAAACCACCAGCAGGACCAGACTCATGTTAGACAGCCATCATGCCTCGACTGAGTTGGGTCTGGAAAGACAGATAGAGGGGATTAAGAGAGAGAGGTGATAGTGATGAGACGAGTCGTAGAAGCTGTTGCCGCTGGAGTCCAGATCGTCCACAGCAGGAGGACGTCTACGGCAGCTCAGAGGAATCTACGAGACAAGGGAGCTCAGGGACTCCAGAAAGGTCTATGGTTAGTAACTTTAATGGGACAGGCAGAGTTAAAGTAAGTGATGAGGGGGTTGGGGGGAAGGGGGTGAGCTAGGATCCCAGTGTGTCAGTGTGCCAGTTCCCCCGGCAGTCTAGGCCTATAGCAGCATGACAAAAGCTGGTCCAAGCCTGATCCAGCTCTAACTATAAGCTTTATCAAAAAGGAAAGTTTGAAGCCTACTCTTAAAAGTGGAGAGGGTGTCTGCCTCCCGGACCCTGACTGGTAGATGATTCCAAAGGAGAGGGGCCTGATAACTGAAGGCTCTACCTCCCATACTACTTTTAGAGACTTTAGGTACAACTAGCAAGCCTGCATGTTGGGAGCGTAGAGTTCTAGAGGGGTAATAGGGCACTATGAGTTCTTTAAGATACGAGGGTGTCTGATTTTTAAGGGCTTTGTAGGTTAAAAGAAGGATTTTAAATTCTATTCTACATTTTTATTGGGAGTCAGTGTAGAGAAGCTAACACTGGAGAGATGTGCTCCCTCTTCCTAGGATGTAACTTTACCTCCAACAACAGTCGTCAGCTGTCTTGCAAAGTATTGTATCCTAACCTAAAGTATCATGTCGTATCTTATCATAACGTATTGTATCATAGTATCATCAAGTATTGTATTTTATGGTGTCATAGCATAATGTATCGTATTGTATCAAATCGTATCATAATATACGGTACCTCAATGTATTGTATCGTGTTGTATCGTAATATAAGCTATCATAATGTATCACATCGTTTGTTGAAACACAGACAACAATGGAGGCACAGGAACCTTTAAGTAGTTCTGGGGACTAAAAGACCCAGGAACTCTTGTCTGAAATGCACCTTTTGTTTTTGTTTATTTTTTAACAACATCATTATTGACTTTTCCAAGTACAATGTGCATTACACAGACATAAATATTACATTAACATTTTGTACAATACAAAAGTCATTTTTTGTAATTTTCTCCCAAACAAACAAACAAACAAACAAACAAACAAACAAACAAACAAGCAAAACACCCCGTCCCTCCAACATTCATCTCTCTCTCAAAGTGTGTTAAACACACAACACAGAATCTCCATTTCATTTAAAGGTACCTTGAATAAAGTAAAAAATAAATCCACATATACAAAAAATGTAAGTTACACCGGTTCTCAGTGTCTTCGTCTTTTTATCTGGGATCTACCACAAGTCCATATAAGTACCTCAGTCTCTGTTTTCAGCCTGTAACAGCCCTCCTATATCTCCACTCTTAATAGAATCATTCAATGGTTTCCAGATTCCCTCATAAACTGTTCATTTGTTCTTTAAGGTATACATTGTGCCATATTTCTAATCCAAGCACCGATTGTAGGTGCATCAGTTTTCTTCCATTTAAAGCAAAATCAATAAACTTGCATTGCTTGGTTCTCAAATTAAGACCACTCGGATATATGTGTAACAAGATCATCCTGGAGTCTCCTGGAATGTTAACTGACAAAATAGTACTGATTTTATTGATCCTCTCCCTCCAGAAGTTCCTAATTTTGTGCACCTTTTGGTTTTTATTCCAATGCTGCATGCTTTGCTAACTTACAAAATGGAATGGAGAAAAACCTTCTGTTGAGAAATAAGAGCACAAAGCAGCTTTTTTATGTGCATGAAGATCAATGTGCACCTATTCATGCTGAAATGTGGCGAGATGAAGTCTGGATACAAATGTGTCAGATGCATTCACATAAGCAGCTCCTGCAGGAGTTCAGAGCACATGTGAAAAGGTAAATATGCAAAAAGGAAAAAACGACTTAAAAGCTGTCTGTTCCCTTTGAGTTAAAGGACTGTTCCACTCTTCTTGCTCTCTTTGTAATACCCCTTTAATGTCCTTTTTTTAAAGAGTCCATCATTCTGCCTCAAAAGCTGGATAGCATTTTTTTGGCATTTCTAAAATTCTGTTATGTAACGCCATCATCACAACCCTATTAGAAGCACTGCCAGCTGCAGTTATAAGCCACGCACATCCCTCGCCTCCAACCATCTCTAAACACAACGACAAACAAACACCGCGTGCATCCAACACCACAAAAAGCTAGAAACAGCGAGGAGGAATCAGGAAATGAGCAGAAACTCCAGTCACACTGAGGCAGCTAAAAATAAAGGCGAGTTCAGCCGACAGAGTCTCGCTCCCCGCTGGTCTTATGTGGACCAAACTTTGGGAAGCGATCCTTCTTCAGAGCTTTCAGGGTGACACTGATCAGGGAGAAGTGCAGCTCCAGCTGAAAATCAAGGCGACACTTCTCTCCTGATTGGGCGATGTTGGTGGTGAGTCGGGACGTTGGGACTGCTGCCTCGTTAGCTGCAGGAAGCTGAGGGGGTGTGCAGTTTTAAGGATCACAGTTTATTTAAATATTTCACTTTCAGCTGAGTTACAAAAGCAGGATTTAACTGCAGAGGAGCGACCTGTCAGAACTGGAGTCTCTGTGGAAACAGGACCCAACGTCTCAATTCAACTTATTTAATATTATTTCATTATTACTGTTGACTCAAGAGGACGATTTTAAATGGACCAGGGTTTGAGCTGCTTGTTTTCAATGTCAGTAAATGTTTAATATTTATTTGACAGAGATTTAAAGTTTATCCTTTATGTAGATGTTGAATCTTGTTCATGATTTTATTCAGCTTCAGTGATCTAATGATACATTTGACTCATTTTACAATACGATATATAACAATAAGATACAATACAATACGATATGATATATTATTATAAGATAAACTATGCTTAGATACTGTATGATGCATAAATATATATTAAGAGAGGATAGATTCTGATTCAGTTCTATACATTACGACACCAAAGGATACGATAGCTAATAACACGATACTAAATATAACGATATATTATGATACGATGCATTACGCGGGCTGAAGTCCCGGGTAGATTGTGTAAATCAGGCCAGTGACGTATGGAGGAAAAAAAGTAAATGCACTACACCACCAGACCAGTAGAGGGCAGTAACACAAAGAGGAATGCCATTCATCACAGATGACACCATAGAAGCAGACGGACAGGCAGGTATCATTCTGAGCAACACAACAGTTAGCCTGTTAGCATGAAGAGACTCAGCTGGTCTGTTTTAGATGGTGCTATATTTCATCACAGATGGATTCACTGAATCAACACGTGAGAGGAGATAAGCGCGAGTAGCAAAGACGTTTCAACACGGCTTTAAAATCCTTTTGAACTCAAAAAGCCGTGATCGCAGAGATCGGCCGGTGTTCTGGTTTAAACAGCGACCCTGTTAACTGGAGACTCTCAGCCGGATGCATCCCTCATAAACGTCTTTAGACCATCATTAAATATCTGATGAGGATATTTTGAAATCTTAATAAAAACTAAACTAGTTTGCATTCCCAGGAACTCCCTCTGTGTTTCAACAACTGTGTAAACTCCACAAACACTGACACGTTCAGCTGAAGGTCTCCAGTTTACAGGGTCACCTTTAAAACCGGAACACCGGGAGGAGAAACTTGAATGGTTTTTGGAAAAATTTGACAAAAATAATTGACAAAAAAAAAAAATGAAAAAAAAAAATTTTGACAAAAGAAAATTTGAAAAAGAAATTGACCAAAAAACTTAGAAAAAAAATTTGAAAAAAAAATGTTGACAAAAAAAAAATTTTGAAAAAAAAAATCGGAAATTTTTTTTTTTTGTAAAAATTAAAATTTTGAAGAAAAAATTTAAAAGAAAATTTTGATTTTTTTTTTCAAATTTTTTTGGGCAAAAACAAAATGAAAAAAAAGAAATTGGCAAAAAAGTTGGCCCAGAGAATCACAGCTTCTTCTTTTGAAAAGTACACACACATACAAAAAAGATAGAACAAATAAAAACTAATGAAAGAAAGAGAAATCAAGAGAATCACAGATGTGTGTGATGTTATTG
>NC_048293.1:28612258-28652258 GCF_009762535.1 Notolabrus celidotus
CTCTGTGGTCCTACTCGGTGTGACAGGAGCTCGGGTCACGTGACCTCAGTGGGCGGGGTTACCTCCTCATTGATGATGGTGGCGTTGCTGAGCGACCTCAGCGCCGAGGTGATCTTCCTCCCGAGGTCAGCTAACACCATGATGGCGGTCTGAGGGATCCTGAAACAGAGCAGAGAACACCTCTGACGTTAGCTCCGCCCACTCTACAGACAGTCATCAATAACATCTGAGTGTTACGTCAGGTGTGTGTGTGTGTGTGTGTGTGTGTGTGTGTGAGACGACTCACCAAATGTGTATGAACTGAGATCTCTGTTAGTGTGTGTGTGTGTGTGTGTGTGGAGGGGAAACCCCCGACTGGCACTCAGGGAGTCAGCAGGTCAGCTGACAGGGGATGGTCTCAGCGCGCACACACACTTCCTGTGAGAGAGAGAGAGGGAGGGGGAGGGGGGGGAGAGAGAGAGAGAGAGAGAGAGAGAGAGAGAGATGTTTAGATATATACAGATGTTCTAGTGCTGCAGTCACACACAGACCCTGAACACACCACGACACATTCAGGGAAACAGAGCGATCTTGGGAACGAGGAGAACTGAAGGTAACCCTCAGACAGGGATCAGGTCCTCCTGGTGACCAGCCTGCAAACATCATGCTGATGGATCAAAGTGAGTCCACTAACAGGTCTTGTTTTGGTCCCTGCTGACGGTCTCACTCAGGTCTGTTTTATAGAGGTGGACCCCCCTGAGACCATGAACCAGACTCCCTCTTTCATCAGACACATATTATTACAGAACACCGGACACAGACTCACTCTTTCATCAGACACATATTATTACAGAACACCGGACACAGACTCACTCTTTCATCAGACACATATTATAACAGAACACCGGACACAGACTCACTCTTTCATCAGACACATATTATTACAGAACACCGGACACAGACTCACTCTTTCATCAGACACATATTATTACAGAACACCGGACACAGACTCACTCTTTCATCAGACACATATTATAACAGAACACCGGACACAGACTCACTCTTTCATCAGACACATATTATAACAGAACACCGGACACAGACTCACTCTTTCATCAGACACATATTATTACAGAACACCGGACACAGACTCACTCTTTCATCAGACACATATTATAACAGAACACCTGTGTCTGTAATCCCTGCTCTCATTAATGCTCACACTGATTATTATTGATCAGGTGATCAGTCTCTGTCTCTCGGGTTTAAGTCCTCACCTGTGAGATGATGACGTAATCTCACCTGTATGAACACATGAATCTCTCTCAGTTTGAACAACAACACTCAGCTGTTTACTCTGCTAACGCTAGCTTAGCAGTTAGCCGTGTTAGCACGGTGTTAGCTGCAGAGAGTGTTTACGCGGACACACACAGGTGAGACACGGTGTGACGTCACACAGGGACACACTCAGGTGAGACAGACAAGGATTACAGGTGAGCGCTCCGTTCTTACCGACTGTCGGTCCGTTTGATCAAACAGCAGCTGGAAAACACCGAAACTCTCCCACAGGAACGTCATCTAATCCACGGCGACCCGGAAACTGTCATCACGACGTTCTTCTTCTTCTACTTCCGCTTTACTCAGCGTCCAGGAGCGTTACCGCCCCCTGTCGGAACCCTCTGATTATACATACATACATACATACATACATACATACATACATACATACATACATACATACATACATACATACATACATACATACATACATACATACATACAAACATACACACATACATACATACATACATACATACATACATACATACATACATACATACATACACACACACATACATACATACATACATACATACATACATACATACATACATACATACATACATACATACATACATACATACAAAGATTTTGAATTTTTGTGTGATAATATTTTATCCACCAGTAATAAATTTAAAAGTTACTCCTCATTTTGGAGCGTTCAAAAAACACTTCATCTTTTTCTTCAAAGCTGTGAAAAAGAAGTGCGTAAGACTCAGTTTGACTTTAATTGCTTTCACTTTGTTTTATTCTGTGTTTTATTCTGTGTTTTTATATTTTGTGTGTTTTATTCTGTGTGTTTTATTCTGTGTGTTTTATTTTGTGTGTTTTATTCTGTGTGTTTTATTCTGTGTGTTTTATTTTGTGTGTTTTATTTTGTGTGTTTTATTCTGTGTGTTTTATTTTGTGTGTTTTATTTTGTGTGTTTTATTCTGTGTGTTTTATTTTGTGTGTTTTATTCTGTGTGTTTTATTTTGTGTGTTTTATTCTGTGTGTTTTATTTTGTGTGTTTTATTCTGTGTTTTTATATTTTGTGTGTTTTATTCTGTGTGTTTTATTCTGTGTGTTTTATTTTGTGTGTTTTATTCTGTGTGTTTTATTTTGTGTGTTTTATTTTGTGTGTTTTATTTTGTGTGTTTTATTCTGTGTGTTTTATTCTGTGTGTTTTATTCTGTGTGTTTTATTCTGTGTGTTTTATTTTGTGTGTTTTATTTTGTGTGTTTTATTTTGTGTGTTTTATTCTGTGTTTTTATATTCTGTGTGTTTTATTTTGTGTGTTTTATTCTGTGTGTTTTATTCTGTGTGTTTTATTTTGTGTGTTTTATTTTGTGTGTTTTATTCTGTGTGTTTTATTTTGTGTGTTTTATTTTGTGTGTTTTATTCTGTGTGTTTTATTCTGTGTGTTTTATTTTGTGTGTTTTATTCTGTGTGTTTTATTCTGTGTTTTTATATTTTGTGTGTTTTATTTTGTGTGTTTTATTTTGTGTGTTTTATTCTTTGTTTTATTCTGTGTGTTTTATTTTGTGTGTTTTATTCTGTGTGTTTTATTTTGTGTGTTTTATTTTGTGTGTTTTATTCTGTGTGTTTTATTCTGTGTTTTTATATTTTGTGTGTTTTATTTTGTGTGTTTTATTCTGTGTTTTTATATTTTGTGTGTTTTATTTTGTGTTTTATTTTGTGTGTTTTATTCTGTGTGTTTTATTTTGTGTGTTTTATTTTGTGTGTTTTATTCTGTGTGTTTTATTTTGTGTGTTTTATTCTGTGTTTTATTTTGTGTGTTTTATTTTGTGTGTTTTATTTTGTGTGTTTTATTCTGTGTGTTTTATTCTGTGTGTTTTATTCTGTGTGTTTTATTTTGTGTTTTATTTTGTGTTTTATTTTGTGTTTTATTTTGTGTGTTTTATTTTGTGTTTTATTTTGTGTGTTTTATTTTGTGTGTTTTATTCTGTGTGTTTTATTCTGTGTTTTATTTTGTGTGTTTTATTCTGTGTGTTTTATTTTGTGTGTTTTATTTTGTGTGTTTTATTTTGTGTGTTTTATTCTGTGTGTTTTATTCTGTGTGTTTTATTCTGTGTTTTTATATTTTGTGTGTTTTATTCTGTGTGTTTTATTCTGTGTTTTTATATTTTGTGTGTTTTATTTTGTGTGTTTTATTCTGTGTGTTTTATTTTGTGTGTTTTATTTTGTGTGTTTTATTCTGTGTGTTTTATTCTGTGTTTTTATATTTTGTGTGTTTATTTTGTGTGTTTTATTCTGTGTTTTTATATTTTGTGTGTTTTATTTTGTGTGTTTTATTCTGTGTGTTTTATTTTGTGTGTTTTATTTTGTGTGTTTTATTCTGTGTGTTTTATTCTGTGTTTTTATATTTTGTGTGTTTTATTTTGTGTGTTTTATTCTGTGTTTTTATATTTTGTGTGTTTTATTTTGTGTTTTATTTTGTGTGTTTTATTCTGTGTGTTTTATTCTGTGTGTTTTATTCTGTGTTTTTATATTTTGTGTGTTTTATTTTGTGTGTTTTATTCTGTGTGTTTTATTTTGTGTGTTTTATTTTGTGTGTTTTATTCTGTGTGTTTTATTCTGTGTGTTTTATTCTGTGTGTTTTATTTTGTGTGTTTTATTTTGTGTGTTTTATTCTGTGTGTTTTATTCTGTGTGTTTTATTCTGTGTTTTTATATTTTGTGTGTTTTATTTTGTGTGTTTTATTTTGTGTGTTTTATTCTGTGTTTTTATTCTGTGTGTTTTATTCTGTGTGTTTTATTTTGTGTGTTTTATTTTGTGTGTTTTATTCTGTGTGTTTTATTCTGTGTGTTTTATTCTGTGTTTTTATATTTTGTGTGTTTTATTTTGTGTTTTATTTTGTGTGTTTTATTCTGTGTGTTTTATTCTGTGTGTTTTATTTTGTGTGTTTTATTTTGTGTGTTTTATTTTGTGTGTTTTATTCTGTGTGTTTTATTCTGTGTGTTTTATTTTGTGTGTTTTATTCTGTGTGTTTTATTCTGTGTGTTTTATTCTGTGTGTTTTATTTTGTGTGTTTTATTCTGTGTTTTTATATTTTGTGTGTTTTATTTTGTGTGTTTTATTCTGTGTGTTTTATTTTGTGTTTTTATATTTTGTGTGTTTTATTCTGTGTGTTTTATTCTGTGTGTTTTATTCTGTGTTTTATTCTGTGTGTTTTATTTTGTGTGTTTTATTTTGTGTGTTTTATTTTGTGTGTTTTATTTTGTGTGTTTTATTCTGTGTGTTTTATTCTGTGTGTTTTATTCTGTGTTTTATTCTGTGTGTTTTATTCTGTGTGTTTTATTCTGTGTGTTTTATTTTGTGTGTTTTATTTTGTGTGTTTTATTCTGTGTGTTTTATTCTGTGTGTTTTATTCTGTGTTTTTATATTTTGTGTGTTTTATTTTGTGTGTTTTATTTTGTGTGTTTTATTCTGTGTTTTTATTCTGTGTGTTTTATTCTGTGTTTTTATTTTGTGTGTTTTATTTTGTGTTTTTATTCTGTGTTTTTATTCTGTGTGTTTTATTTTGTGTGTTTTATTTTGTGTGTTTTATTCTGTGTGTTTTATTCTGTGTTTTTATTTTGTGTGTTTTATTTTGTGTTTTTATTCTGTGTTTTTATTCTGTGTGTTTTATTTTGTGTGTTTTATTTTGTGTTTTTATTCTGTGTTTTTATTCTGTGTGTTTTATTTTGTGTGTTTTATTTTGTGTGTTTTATTCTGTGTGTTTTATTCTGTGTGTTTTATTCTGTGTTTTTATATTTTGTGTGTTTTATTTTGTGTTTTATTTTGTGTGTTTTATTCTGTGTGTTTTATTCTGTGTGTTTTATTTTGTGTGTTTTATTTTGTGTGTTTTATTTTGTGTGTTTTATTCTGTGTGTTTTATTCTGTGTGTTTTATTCTGTGTGTTTTATTCTGTGTGTTTTATTTTGTGTGTTTTATTCTGTGTTTTTATATTTTGTGTGTTTTATTTTGTGTGTTTTATTCTGTGTGTTTTATTCTGTGTTTTTATATTTTGTGTGTTTTATTCTGTGTGTTTTATTCTGTGTGTTTTATTCTGTGTTTTATTCTGTGTGTTTTATTTTGTGTGTTTTATTTTGTGTGTTTTATTTTGTGTGTTTTATTTTGTGTGTTTTATTCTGTGTGTTTTATTCTGTGTGTTTTATTCTGTGTTTTATTCTGTGTGTTTTATTCTGTGTGTTTTATTCTGTGTGTTTTATTCTGTGTGTTTTATTTGATGAGTTTAGTCGTTGAAGACGCTGCTTCAGGTTGTTTGTAAGCTCAGATTCTGTTTCTTTAAATAATGAATAGAAAAATAAAACAGACAAAATGAAAAAGAAATATTTCATCAGAAACATTCTTCTTCCACTGTCTGTTTAACGGCAGCTCTACACAACGTTACAGCACATCAGCGCCCCCTGCTGGACGACACATAGCTCGTATATAAACCAGTGAATGATCCAAAATAAGGCAAGAGTACCCTACTGCAGGCAAGATGGCGCCGCCACAACATCCACACCGGAAGTCCATACCGGAAGTCCATACCGGAAGTTACAAAGCTAAAAATGTTGCAATAACACCCACACCGGAAGTACATACCAGAAGTTACAAAAATAAAAGCCTTCAAAAAACAGGAACGTGAACGCAAAATAAAAGCCTTCAAAAACACGTAGGTTTACGCGTAATTCTATGAACTTTTTTGCACTTACATTTTAATCGTATCAGTATTATTGACTAGTTGATTGACTCCAAAAGTGTATAGGCTGTTGAGAATTCAAGTTACTTAGAAGCCTGCACGAATCACTAAGTTATAGTGTTAACGTCTCAGCCATGCACAGCCTTTTGTTCCGAGTGTGTGTTGAAATACTTAAAGCTGATTATGATGCTGCCGTGATGACATCTGCATATGCCTCTCTTGTTTTGTCTGGGTCATATGTTATTTTATGTTGTGTTAGCCTGACTGTACCTCACCTGCCCACCAGTTCCCTGTGGTGTGTGTCCTGCCCCTGCACACCTGCTTGCCTTTGACTGATTCCCCCAGTGACCCCTCTTCCTTCCTGCACAGCTGTTCCCCACAGGTTCATTATGATAACTGTGCAGCGTGCAGGAGTCTCTTTCCATGGGGACTTGTCACATTATCTAAGTTTGCTGTAGTGTTTGTTCCAAATTACCTTGCATGCTGTCTGCCTATGTGATCACATGTATAGATTAATGAATGAATGAAATACAGATCCAGAGTTGATCCACAGTCACGAGAGAAGAGCAGAATGTTATCTATGGTGCAGGGGCGAGTGGAGGAGGAAAATGTAGAGGTGTGTGGTGACTGTTTCTTTTTTAACATAATTTGTAACACGTTACAATGACACAGTGACAGGGGTGTTCATTAACCACAAGAACAAACGGAGGGAATGGTTTCTCCTTCTATTTTGAGACATTAGATGGGCGTAAACACTCTGAGCTTGTCAAACAGTTTTATTCAGATTGAATGCTTGATGCATGTACACCAATGTCTTAACAAGATCACTTTATTTGGCGTCCATGAAAACATTGAAGTTGGAACCTTCAATTAGAATGACTAGAAAAACTGCAAATGTATACATAGCTACTGTTTCTTTCCATCCAACCCCTACTTGAAATGTAGAATTATACTTTATTTTATGTTCTTTTAATGTTATATGTATGATGTCTTAACCCTTTTGTATTGATAATGTTGTACTTGAAAAAGAACAATGCACTTTTGCTATTACAAACTCCAAATCAACATAGAATATTAGGACTAAAATATTTCAACTTGAGGCACCACTGTCAGCCACTGATGATAGATGTACAGTACACATTTCTGGGGAGCCTCTGTTGT
Source organism: Notolabrus celidotus (assembly GCF_009762535.1). Lineage (NCBI taxonomy): Eukaryota > Metazoa > Chordata > Actinopteri > Labriformes > Labridae > Notolabrus > Notolabrus celidotus. The sequence continues at coordinate 28,619,430 of NC_048293.1, forward strand.
TTTTGTGGTGAATATAGATCTCTGTGTACAGCTTGAGTGTATTTTCCCTCTTACTTACAGTCTTTTCCTTCTCATCCCCTCCCCCCACACACACTAACACTCTACATTATTCTGTTCTTCATACACAGCGGGATCTCTCTCACTCACTCTCTCTATCACAATTAGCTTTCTGCTAATTGATTTAGCAGCGACAGACTAATGCAATCAATACGCTACACGAAGAAGAAACTTCCAGTTCGAAGCATCCGGCATTGGGTAGAGAGGGGGTTAAAGAATCCCTTCCGGTATGGACTTCCGGTATGGACTTCCGGTGTGGATGTTGTGGCGGCGCCATCTTGCCTGCAGTAGGGTGCCTCTCAAATAAGGGCATGATGAAAAATCATCAATAATAATAATAATAATAATAATTGTTATTATTGTTATCATTGTTATTATTATTATTATTTTTATTATTATTATTTATTGTTATTATTACTAAACATGCCTCATAGAGCCAGGTGAATAATGCATGTTGTCATGTTTGACTCAATAAAGTTTTCAAAGAAATAAACAAGAACACTTCCGGGTCAGACTTCTCAGTTCTTAAGGAGGTCTGAGGGACCCACTCAGGAGTTGGGGGTTTTGATCTTCCCTGTCTTCCTTTAGTCACACCTGAGTTCAGATTCCATCTGTCCCCACCTGAACAGGTAACTGCGTCATCACAGCTCATGAACCAATCAGCGTTATCAGAGGTGATCACGTGACTGTGAAGGTTCCACCTTAAATCTCAGACACGTTTCAGCGCGGAGAGGAGCCGCACCTGAACGCAGCACGCTGTTAGAGGGTCTCATGTGAAGATGGACTTTAATCAAGCCAAGTCTGAGCTGAAGCTGCTGCTGAGCAGGATGGACCCGGACCAGCTCCCCAGGCTGCTCAGCTGGATCCGGAACTCAGGTAAACTCACCTGCTGTGCTGGCTTCACGGACCGGCGGACTGCAGGAAATCTGATCCCTGATCACTGATCCCTGATCCCTGATCCCTGATCCCTGATCACTGATCCCTGATCCCTGATCACTGATCCCTGATCACTGATCCCTGATCCCTGATCACTGATCCCTGATCAATGAGATGATCGATCCTAAAGATGTACAGAGTCTGATGATTGGAGATCGTCTCTGAGCCCAGAACACACACAGGGATTTACTGAGACTGAGTTAGTCTGCTCTGATGGACTGGTCACAGGTTTTAGACCTCAGACTGTTTAGAACAAGTCTTCTCTGTAACGTCCACCAGGGGGCGACTCCTCTGAGTGTATATCAGTCTCTGTAACATCCAGCAGGGGGCGACTCCTCTGAGTGTATGTCAGTCTCTGTAACATCCATCAGGGGGCGACTCCTCTGAGTGTATATCAGTCTCTGTAACATCCACCAGGGGGCGACTCCTCTGAGTGTATGTCAGTCTCTGTAACATCCAGCAGGGGGCGACTCCTCTGAGTGTATATCAGTCTCTGTAACATCCACCAGGGGGCGACTCCTCTGAGAGTATGTCAGTCTCTGTAACATCCAGCAGGGGGCGACTCCTCTGAGTGTATATCAGTCTCTGTAACATCCAGCAGGGGGCGACTCCTCTGAGAGTATGTCAGTCTCTGTAACGTCCAGCAGGGGGCGCCTCCTCTGAGTGTATATCAGTCTCTGTAACATCCAGCAGGGGGCGACTCCTCTGACTGTGTTAATTGAAGTCAGTATTAAGTCCTTGTTTTTGTCCTCTGTGGGTCTCTGTACCTGTCTCTCCTCTCTGTAGACGAGCTGGACGAGCTGCTGTCAGACAACAGGACAGTGATCCTCCAGAACATCTCTGAGGAGCTGAGGGAACGTCTGCCCACTGAGGCCATGCTGCCCTCAGAGACTGCTGCTTATAACAAGGTAAGACTACAGTGATGATGATGATGATGATGACGATGATGATGAAGATGATGATGATGATGATGTTTCAGATGCAGCAGCGCTCTCGGCCCACAGTCCATGTTGACAGCTTCCTGTTCGATGAAGACGAGGTGGACTCTCGCTGTGAGGAGGGGACCATGAGCCGCTCGTTCTGTCTCAGCTGTGGATCCTTCAGAACCGCCCCGCTGGGTCAGAACACTCCTCATCTTCATCGTCTTCATCATCAGTATCACTCGCTCAGACCTGACTGTGATCCTCTCTTTTCTTCTTCTTCTGTTTTTTGTCCGCAGACTTCATCTCTCACTCGTTCTCCATACCAGAGCTGCAGTTCCTGTTCCAGAACGTCCTCCCGGACCTCAGCGGGCGGATGCTGGTGGACGTGGGATCCAGACTGGGGGCGGTCCTGTACGGGGTCTGTGGAAACCAGAACACACATAGAACAACTAAAGCTAGCATGCTAACATGTTTGACAAACACAGTCTGTATAAACAACTTGTTTACTTGATCCTGATTGGTCAAAACAACAGCCACGCTGATCAAACGTCACCTCAGATCACTCCACAGAAAGTAGTCCCTCTCATTCCCCTCTGCCTGTTGACACGTGTGTGTGTGTGTGGGTGTGTGTGTGTGTGTGTGTGGGTGTGTGGGTGTGTGGGTGGGTGTGTGTGTGTGTGTGTGTGTTTTCAGGGTTACATGTACAGCTCGGCGTCTCAGCTTGTCGGCGTGGAGATCTCTGAAGAGTTTGTCAAACTGCAGAACGACATCGTGCAGAAATACAACCTGACCGACAGAATCCAGGTCCACACACACACACACACACACACACACACACACACACACACACACACACACACACACACACACACACACACACCTTGCTCTTCATGCAGCTTCATCCTGACAGAACATGATGTTAAGTGCTTTATATTCATGTTCCTGGGTCCAAGGACAATTAGAACCATTAGAACCATTAGAACTATTGGAACCATTGGGACCATTAGAACCATTGGAACCATTAGGACCATTAGAACCATTGGAACCATTGGGACCATTAGAACCATTGGAACCATTAGGACCATTAGGACCATTAGAACCATTAGAACCATTAGAACCATTAATCTCTGTCCCTGATGGTTCTCCTGCAGGTTCTCCACTCTGACGTCTGCCTGCAGAACGTTCTGCTGCAGAGCGCTGACGTTCTCATCATGAACAACGTGTTCGAGTTCTTCATGGAACCAACACAACAAGTCAGGTCAGGACACACACACAACAATACACACACAGTGATACACACTTCTACAATACTACACACAAAATACACAAATATACACTCATTACACTAAGAAACAAAACAACTTACACCAAAGTGTGTGTGTGTGTGTGTGTGTGTGTGTGTGTGTGTGTGTGTGTGTGTGTGTGTGTGTGTGTGTGTGTGTGTGTGTGTGTGTGTGTGTGTGTGTGTGTATGTTCAGGGCGTGGAGGTTCATCATGGAGAACTTCAGGAAGAAAGGATCTCTGCTGGTCACCGTCCCTGGTCTTCAGGAGAGTCTGAACACTCTAGAGGTAACACACACACACACACACACACACACACACACGCACACACACACACACGTTCTCACACAGCTGACCCTGTTTGTGTCCTGCAGGAGGCGCTGCAGCCCAGCTGGGTAGAGGAACTTCCTGTGGATTATGATGTTTACCTGGGCAGAGACACGGACCCTGATGCTCTCAGACAGATCCACCTGTACCGAGTCCTCTGATCTGGACTGGGTCCTCTGACCTGGACTTGTCAGGTCTGAATGCAATGAAGAGGATTCCTTATCTGGACCCGTTTTAAGACAGAACTCTGGACTGGTCTGAACTGGATCACATCGTTCTGAGAAGATGAACTTCCTGGACTGTCCTGGATCAGGACTCTGGAAAATGAAAGACCACAGATTTTAGGACTGGGCGTTGGTCTGGATTCAGGACTGTTGGTCTGGATTCAGGACTGTGGGTTGGAGAGTTTCACACTGAGTCAGGTGTCCCCCCTCTGAGTGCCCCCCCCCCCCGGACCCGTCCCCATCTGACTCCTCCCCTTCTGACCCCGCCCCCTCTTCCTGCTCTCTGTGACTGAACCAACATCATGCTGTGATGAAGCAGAAACTCAGCTCATCAGAGTTCACTGAAGAACACTGTGTGCCTACAATCCCATGATGCGCTCTGTCTCTGCAGAAGAGAGGTCATGTGACCCCTCAGTGGAGGCGGGATCACAGTACTGGAGTGTGTTTATGTGAGACCTGAGGCTGCTGTAAGATCACTGATACAATAAAAGAATGAAGAGTCGTTGTTCTCTGTGAGGGTCCACCAGCTGTGTTAACATCAGTGTTTACATCAGTGTTTACATGTTTACATCAGTGTTTACATGTTTACATCAGTGTTTACATCAGTGTTTACATGTTTACATCAGTGTTTACATGTTTACATCAGTGTTTACATGTTTACATCAGTGTTCACATCAGTGTTTACATGTTTACATCAGTGTTTACATGTTTACATCAGTGTTTACATCAGTGTTTACATGTTTACATCAGTGTTCACATCAGTGTTTACATGTTTACATCAGTGTTTACATCAGTGTTTACATGTTTACATCAGTGTGTACATCAGTGTTTACATGTTTACATCAGTGTTTACATGTTTACATCAGTGTTTACATGTTTACATCAGTGTATACATCAGTGTTTACATGTTTACATCAGTGTTTACATGTTTACATCAGTGTTTACATGTTTACATCAGTGTATACATCAGTGTTTACATGTTTACATCAGTGTGTACATCAGTGTTTACATGTTTACATCAGTGTTTACATGTTTACATCAGTGTATACATCAGTGTTTACATGTTTACATCAGTATGTACATCAGTGTTACATGTTTACATCAGTGTTCACATCAGTGTTTACATGTTTACATCAGTGTTTACATCAGTGTTTACATGTTTACATCAGTGTGTACATCAGTGTTTACATCAGTGTTTACATGTTTACATCAGTGTTTACATGTTTACATCAGTGTATACATCAGTGTTTACATGTTTACATCAGTGTTTACATGTTTACATCAGTGTTTACATGTTTACATCAGTGTATACATCAGTGTTTACATGTTTACATCAGTATGTACATCAGTGTTTACATGTTTACATCAGTGTTTACATCAGTGTTTACATGTTTACATCAGTGTTTACATCAGTGTTTACATGTTTACATCAGTGTTTACATCAGTGTTTACATCAGTGTTTACATGTTTACATCAGTGTTTACATCAGTGTTTACATCAGTGTTTACATCAGTGTTTACATGTTTACATCAGTGTATACATCAGTGTTTACATGTTTACATCAGTGTTTACATCAGTGTTTACATGTTTACATCAGTGTTTACATCAGTGTTTACATCAGTGTTTACATCAGTGTTTACATCAGTGTTTACATCAGTGTTTACATGTTTACATCAGTGTGTACATGTTTACATCAGTGTTTACATGTTTACATCAGTGTTTACATGTTTACATCAGTGTTTACATGTTTACATCAGTGTTTACATCAGTGTTTACATCAGTGTTTACATGTTTACATCAGTGTTTACATGTTTACATCAGTGTTTACATGTTTACATCAGTGTTTACATCAGTGTTTACATCAGTGTTTACATCAGCGTTTACATCAGTGTTTACATCAGTGTTTACATGTTTACATCAATGTTTACATGTTTACATCAGTGTTTACATCAGTGTTTACATGTTTACATTAGTGTTTACAGCCTGGATGATGTCAGATGATTTATAAACAGACTTTGTTAATTTTGGACGAAGAGGAACAACAGGAAAACAAAACAAATGAAACATAATCAATAAAGTAAATAAACACAAAGATGATGATCACAGTCACACTGATACAGACTCTGCTGACTCCTCCCTCCTGCTGTCACTCACACTACGTCATCACCTCCTACTTCCTGCCGTTAACTCCTCTGACGTCACTCTCCCCACTCATCACCGCGGTTCTTCTCTACACACGCGCAGCGGGAGCGTTTCCACTGCAACCATTGGCTGCCAGAGGAGGACCGGCAGGACGGCCGACCAACCAGCGCTGAGGAGGATAATGAAGCCCCGCCCACTTACTCACTGGTTTTTGGTGCGTTCAGGTTCCGCGCTGCGACTCGGAGACGAACAAACGGACAATCACTCAGAGGAAGCACGAGGCTCAGAGTCATGAAGATATTCCTGTTCTTACATCCAACACATTTATCACTGTGGGTACAATACTGATCTGACCTCAAACCCCCCCCCCCTCAGGTGAGCTTCACCTGAGGTGACATCATGAGGAGTCCGGCAGACTGTCAGGAACCCTCAGCTTTACCTTAATCTAGTTTAAATGTACAGCTTTATAGGTATAAAGTATATTATTATTATTATTATTATTATTATTATTATTATTATTATTAAGTAAACTAATAAAGAACCAGAGGAAAATAATCTGCATGATTGTTTAATTTGAGTTCAATTTGGAGCAAAGATGTAAACCAGCTTCACCCCCTGCAGAGAGTCAGTTAGATGTGACTCAGATGAATCATTGTTGTTGTTGTTGTTGTTGTTATTGTTATTGTTGTTGTTGTTATCCCCTGATGTAAGTCCTGCTTCAGAGTGGACGCTGCTGAGTCTGTAATTTCCCAGCCTGTAGTGGGTCCATGAAGCGGCCTGAAACTTGGTCAACAAGCCGCCTGTGAGCCGATCCGCTTCAGTCCGGGACTCCTTCTGTTCCCGTTTCACGGCGGATTATCGGTTCATCGTTACTCGGTAAGACCCTCCGGAGCCGGTTCGTGCCGGGTCCTGGTCTCGGTGTGGGTCTGTGGGAGAGTTTTTGTTTGTTGTGGAGTGAGACTCGGAGCTCTGAGACCCGGATCGGCTCCTCTCCATGTGGGCAGATTAAGACCGAGTCTAACAAAAGACCCGCGCCGCTCCGCACGCGCTCCCTGCTCCGGGTCCCGCTCCGGGTCCTGGGAGACTCTGTGGGTTCTGGTAGTTGGTCCTGAGTTTGTGGGTTTGGTTCTGGTCTGTGACCCGGTTTCCCTCCTTTTCTCTCAGAGTCCCGGGGCAGAGATGCCGCTCCTCCACAGGAGAGCCTTCATCAGGCAGAAACCTCCGGCGGACCTGAGGCCGGACGAGGAGGTCTTCCTCTGTAAGATCACCCACGAGATCTTCAGGACCTACGAGTGAGTACCTGAGAGCCCACCTGGCCCCCCTGAGACCGGTAGCAGGACTTTGTGGACGTTCGGACTGACAGTTGACGGCTGGCGAACTTCCAGACAACAGACACAAAAGAAAGTTTGAGAGAATAAAAACTAAACTTTGATCCTTTTAGAACAAAGTTAGAGTCTCCATCCAGACCCAGAGACCCCCCCCCCCAGCAGGTCCCTGCTGCCCGGGGGGTCCTCGAGGACAGGTGTGCTGTTAGCGGGAGTTAGCTAACCGACGAGGCTAAAGCTAGTTAGCTGCTGTTAGCTAACTCAGAGGCTGTCAGTTAGCCGTTAGCAGGCCCACCCACACTTACACCTGTGTGACGTCATCCAGGTGATGTTAGAGGGCACGTTCAGGGGGAGTCAGCTTAGTTTAACATCACAGGTGAAGAATGAGGTCATCCTGTTAGTCCAGACTCATCAGCTGATCACACAGAGACCAGGTTTAATCCAGGTCCACTCAGGTCCTGAACCACTGACCCCTGACGTTAAACTACTGACCACTTATATTAACTCATGACCACTGATAACTAGTGCTAACTAACCATAACTAACATTAAACTATCATAACTAACATTAAACTAATCCTAACTAACATTAAACTAATCATAACTAACATTAAACTAATCATAACTAACATTAAACTAATCATAACTAACATTAAACTAATCCTAACTAACATTAAACTAATCATAACTAACATTAAACTAATCCTAACTAACATTAAACTAATCATAACTAACATTAAACTATCATAACTAACATTAAACTAATCATAACTAACATTAAACTAATCATAACTAACATTAAATTAATCCTAACTAACATTAAACTAATCATAACTAACATTAAACTAACCATAACTAACATTAAACTATCATAACTAACATTAAACTAATCATAACTAACATTAAACTAACCACAACTAACATTAAACTAATCATAACTTACATTAAACTGATCATAACTAACATTTAACTAATCATAACTAACATTAAACTAATCATAACTAACATTAAACTAATCATAACTAACATTAAACTGATCATAACTAACATTTAACTAATCATAACTAACATTAAACTAATCATAACTAACATTAAACTATCATAACTAACATTAAACTAATCATAACTAACATTAAACTATCATAACTAACATTAAACTAATCATAACTAACATTAAACTAATCATAACTAACATTAAACTATCATAACTAACATTAAACTAATCATAACTAACATTAAACTAATCATAACTAACATTAAACTAATCATAACTAACATTAAACTAATCCTAACTAACATTAAACTAATCATAACTAACATTAAACTAATCCTAACTAACATTAAACTATCATAACTAACATTAAACTAATCATAACTAACATTAAACTAATCATAACTAACATTAAACTAATCATAACTAACATTAAAGTATCATAACTAACTAATCATAACTAACATTAAACTAATCATAACTAACATTAAACTGATCATAACTAACATTAAACTAATCCTAACTAACATTAAACTATCATAACTAACATTAAACTAATCATAACTAACATTAAACTAATCATAACTAACATTAAACTGATCATAACTAACATTAAACTGATCATAACTAACATTAAACTAATCCTAACTAACATTAAACTAATCCTAACTAACATTAAACTGATCATAACTAACATTAAACTATCATAACTAACATTAAACTAATCCTAACTAACATTAAACTAATCCTAACTAACATTAAACTAATCCTAACTAACATTAAACTAATCATAACTAACATTAAACTATCATAACTAACATTAAACTAATCATAACTAACATTAAACTATCATAACTAACATTAAACTAATCATAACTAACATTAAACCAGTGATAACTAGTGTTAACTAGTGATAACTAACCTTTAACTAGTGATAACTAACACTTAACTAATCAAAACTAACATTTAACTAGTGAAAACTAATGTTAACTAGTCATAACTAACCTGTAACTAGTGAGATCTCACTCCTCTCATGATCCTCTCTCTCCCTCTCCCTCTCTCTCTCTCTCTTCCTCTCTCTCTCTCCCTCTCTCTCTCTCCCTCTCTCTCTCTCTCTCCTCTCTCTCTCTCTCCCTCTCTGTCTCTCTCTCTCTCTCTCTCTCTCCTCAGTGAGTTCTTCGAGCGCACCATCCTGTGTAACAGCTTGGTATGGAGCTGCGCTCTGACGGGGCGAGCGGGCCTCACCTACCTTGAGGCGGTGGAGAGCGAGCGGCGGGCGAAGCAGAGTCTGCAGAGCTTCCCTCAGTCTCTGGTGGTTCCTCTGCTCCACCTGGCGGCTCTGAGCCACCGCGGCAGACTGAGCGAGCTCTGCGAGGACGTCTACACCTTTGTGAAGGACCGCTTCTTCCCCGGGGAGACGGTGGACGTCGCGGGACGCAACGGGGCCAGGTACGAACACCTGAACATCCTGAACAGCTGTCTGATGGAGACTTTGAGGGGGAGGGGCCAAACACAGAGTTAAAGGAGCAGTCTGCACTTTTATATCTGAGCTCTTTAGTTTGATGCTGCTGAGTCTGAAAGACAAACGGGTCCATGAAGTCTCAGAGGCGGATCCTACAGAGACACAACGCACACACACGCACACACACGCACACACACCCACACGCACACACGCACACACACACGCACACACACACAGAGGAGAACAGGAGGTTAACTCTCAGAGTGTGTTTGAACACTGTCTCTGTGTGTGTGTGTGTTGCAGACAGGTGTGTGAGATCCTGCAGGTCCACTCTCCTCATTCCACCGTTAATGGAGCGCCGGCCGCCAACGGACACGCCAAACCAGCTGACGGTGACGCCATCGTCATTAGCGACAGCGACGAGGAGAGCAAAGACTTCCAGAGTCCCACAGCACAGATCAACGGGTACGGAGGTCAAAGGTCGTCTGATTATCATGGTGACGATTTCACTTTGTGGACAATGCAGGAGCTAAGTGTGTCCGTGTGTGTGTGTGTGTGTGTTTGTGTCCGTGTGTGTGTGTGTTTCAGGAAGAAGAAGAAGTCTCTGAATCCGTCAGTGTTTAAATACACAGTGAGGATGGTGAAGGGCGAGCACAGAGAGCAGTTCACTGTGAAAGCCAACCAGCTCAGGTGAGGAGGTTCACCTGCAGACTCCATAAACATCCTCTGATCAGACTCAGAAACTCAGTGTAATGAAAGGTGTTAACGTGTGTGTGTGTGTGTGTGTGTGTGTGTGTGTGTGTGTGTGTGTGTAGCCGCAGGAAGTCCATGGTGTCCAGAGAGAGACTGAAGCTGCTCTTTAAGCAGCACTGTGAACCTCAGAACGGGACCATCGTGCTGAAGGTGAGAACATCATCACCTCATGTTCATCATGTCAGAGATGAAGAGCGGGCCCTGACTTCCTGTTTCTCTCTCAGGCCTCCACCGTGATGAAGTACGGTCTGTCTGAGCAAACCTTCTCTCAGTTCTTCCCCGATGATCCCCCCCTGTTCCCCTTCAGCCCCCCCTCTAATGGAGGGGGGCGGGGCTCACCTGGACAGGTGAGAGTGATGAGTCATTTCACCCAGAATATAGGTTTTATTTTGAAGGTGTGTCTGGTTTTATTTTGAAAGTGTCTGGTTTTATTTTGAAGGTGTGTGTCTGGTTTTATTTTGAAGGTGTGTCTGGTTTTATTTTGAAAGTGTGTCTGGTTTTATTTTGAAGGTGTGTGTCTGGTTTTATTTTGAAGGTGTGTCTGGTTTTATTTTGAAAGTGTGTCTGGTTTTATTTTGAAGGTGTGTGTCTGGTTTTATTTTGAAGGTGTGTCTGGTTTTATTTTGAAAGCGTGTCTGGTTTTATTCTGAAGGTGTGTCTGGTTTTATTTTGAAAGCGTGTCTGGTTTTATTTTGAAAGCGTGTCTGGTTTTATTTTGAAAGTGTGTCTGGTTTTATTTTGAAGGTGTGTGTCTGGTTTTATTTTGAAGGTGTGTCTGGTTTTATTTTGAAAGTGTGTCTGGTTTTATTTTGAAGGTGTGTGTCTGGTTTTATTTTGAAGGTGTGTCTGGTTTTATTTTGAAAGTGTCTGGTTTTATTTTGAAGGTGTGTGTCTGGTTTTATTTTGAAAGTGTGTCTGGTTTTATTTTGAAGGTGTGTGTCTGGTTTTATTTTGAAGGTGTGTCTGGTTTTATTTTGAAAGTGTGTCTGGTTTTATTTTGAAGGTGTGTGTCTGGTTTTATTTTGAAGGTGTGTGTCTGGTTTTATTTTGAAGGTGTGTCTGGTTTTATTTTGAAAGTGTGTCTGGTTTTATTCTGAAGGTGTGTCTGGTTTTATTTTGAAAGCGTGTCTGGTTTTATTTTGAAGGTGTGTCTGGTTTTATTTTGAAGGCCCGTGGGTTTCTGGGTCATGCTGACCTGTGTCTGTGTTTCAGGGCTCGTCCCTGATGAAGGCGGCAGAGAGGCTGAAGCTGCTGCAGCAGAGGGAGGAGATGGCGTCCGCGGCTCAGGATCGAGCTCGGCTGAAGAAGGAGAAGGAGGAGGCGCAGGAGGCCAAGAGGAGAGAGAAGGAGGACAGAGAGAAGCTGAAGGAGGAGCACAGGAAGAGGTTTGAGGAGGAGAAGCAGAAGAGGAGGGAGGAGAAGGAGCGCATGAAGCTGGAGAAGGAGAGGGTGAGTCACATTTAGAGTTTTAGAGACTCTTATTTTGAAATGTTCCGGAGCTGACACGCTGTGATCCGACAGGAGCGAGAGAAGCTGAAGGAGGAAAAGAAGAAATACGCAGAACGACTGAAACTCTGGAACAAACCACGAGAGGACATGGAGTGTGAGGACCTGAAGGTCAGTGAACGCACCACAGAGAACTAAAAACACAGTACCCCCAGTCCACTGACCCAGGATCTGTCTGTTGGTACCAGGAGCTGCCCAGTCCGGTTCCAGTGAGGACCCGTCTCCCAGCAGAGCTCTTTGGAGAAGCTCTGATGGTCCTGGAGTTCCTGCGGGCCTTTGGGGAGTTCTTTGACCTGAACGACGAGTTTCCAGACGGAGTCTCTCTAGGTAAGAACTCACCGGACCTGGAGCCAGGCCAGAACCTGACCTAGAGCCAGGCCAGTCCGGTTCAGTGGGACTGGTTCTGTGAAAGTATGATTGATGGGATGTGTTGATAGAGGTTCTACAGGTGAAGTGGGTCCTCCTCTGAGGTCTGAACTGGTTCTAAAGGCTCAGCTTGGTTCTGTCCACAGAGGCTCTGTTGGTTCTAACTGAGGTTCTGTCCACAGAGAGGTTCTGTTGGTTCTAACTGAGGTTCTGTCCACAGAGAGGTTCTGTTGGTTCTAACTGAGGTTCTGTCCACAGAGGCTCTGTTGGTTCTAACTGAGGTTCTGTCCACAGAGAGGTTCTGTTGGTTCTAACTGAGGTTCTGTCCACAGAGAGGTTCTGTTGGTTCTAACTGAGGTTCTGTTGGTTCTAACTGAGGTTCTGTCCACAGAGGTTCTAGAGGAGGCTCTGGTGAGATCTGACCCTGAAGGTCCTCTGTGTGAGCTGCTGTTCTTCTTCATGTCGGCCATCTTCCAGGCTCTGGACGAGGAGCAGGAGGAGGTGGCCAAAGACCAGGTCGAAGGTAAGACACGAGTTATGATTGGTGCCTGTACCTGAAATACAGTGTGTTATATATGTGTGTGTGTGTGTGTGTAACGTGTGTATAACGTGTGTGTACCTGTGTGTGTGTGTGTGTGTGTGTGTAACGTGTGTGTTGTGTGTAATGTGTGTGTATCTATGTGTGTGTAACCTGTGTGTTGCGTGCACAGATCTGTCTGAGGCTCTGGAGGACGACTCTGACGCCACTCAGTCAGCTCTGAGCGCCGTGGCGTCGATGGCGGCGGCCTGGCCTCAGCTGCATCAGGGCTGCAGTCTGAAGCAGCTGGACCTGGACAGCTGCACGCTGTCTGAGATTCTGAGGCTGCACATCCTGGCGTCCGGCGCCGACTGTTACCACGGCAACGCCAAGTTCCGCTACCAGAAGCAGGGCGGGTTCTCGATCATGGATGACCCGTGCGTGGAGCTGCGATTGGCCGAGCCGGGGCTGGTGAAGAGGCTCTCCAACACGGCGGTCTACGACCTGAGTCCAGGTCAGATACGAGGGGGTGGAACGATACGCGTCAATAAGCATCGTTACTGATCGTTAAGTTACTGATCGTTAAGTTACTAATCGTTAAGTTATTGATCGTTAAGTTACTGATCGTCAAGTTACTGATCGTTAAGTTACTGATCGTTAAGTTATTGATCGTTAAGTTACTGATCGTTAAGTTACTGATCGTTAAGTTACTGATCGTTAAGTTACTGATCGTTAAGTTATTGATCGTTAAGTTACTGATCGTTAAGTTACTGAACGTTAAGTTACTGATCGTTAAGTTATTGATCGTTAAGTTACTGATAGTTATTGATCGTTAAGTTATTGATCGTTAAGTTACTGATAGTTATTGATCGTTAAGTTATTGATCGTTAAGTTATTGATCGTTAAGTTACTGATAGTTACTGATCGTTAAGTTATTGATCGTTAAGTTATTGATCGTTAAGTTACTGATCGTTAAGTTATTGATCGTTAAGTTACTGATCGTTAAGTTACTTATCGTTAAGTTACTTATCGTTATTGATATCTGTGTTCAGGAGAGAAGCTGAAGATCCTCCAGGCTCTGGCCGGGAAGCTGCTGACGTTGGCGTCCAGCAGAGACCTGATCGAAGACTGCGTGGACGAACAAAAGAGCGCCAGACAAGAACTGAGAGAGATCCGATCAGAGCAACACCGCCGAGAGAGGGAGGAGGCTGCTCACAGGTGATCACACACAAACACACACACAAACACACACACACACACACACACACACACACACACACACACACACACACACACACACACACACACACACACACACACAGGTTGTATACTCGGGGTCAGGGTTTAATGTCTAACAGGTGTTTGATGTCCCTCCTCTTCCTCAGGGTTCGTCTTCGTAAGGAGGAGAAGCTGAGGGAGCAGGAGACGAGGCTGAAGCAGAAGGAGGAGAGACTGAGGGAGCAGGAGGAGAGACTGAGGGAGCAGGAGGTGAAGGAAGGAGGAGTCCAAACAAACAGGTAGATGAGACGCTTGTTGTTTACTTTGTTGTTGTTTATGAGTCATGTGATCAGAACCAGAAGAGCTCTGTGTTAACATGCTGTATGTGTCTGCAGGGAGAGTCCTGTTAAACATCACACTGAGGAGGAAGAGGAGCACAGCTCTTCATCCAGCCACAAGAACGTCAAAGGTAAATATCATTACATCATTACATCTGTCCTCAGTGTCTCCTCTGTCCTCAGTGTCTCCGCTGTCCTCAGTGTCCACTCTGAGTCCTAAGTGTTTCCTCTGAGTCCTCAGTGTCTCCTCTGTCCTCAGCTAAACTCAACCAGAAGGAGAAGCAGACGACGACCTCTGACCCCAAGCCTCCGTCCTGCCCGCCCAGCAGCCTGAGTGCAGAGGAGCTGGAGAAGGAGCAGGAGAAGGTGTGACACCGTATACAGACCTGCTCAGGGTTCTTCAGACCAAATATCACAGTAGTGACCTCACAGTAGTGACCTCACAGTATGACCTCACAGTATGACCTCACATTATGACCTCACAGTATGACCTCACATTATGACCTCACAGTATGACCTCACAGTATAACCCCACAGTATGACCCCACAGTATGACCTCACAGTAGTGACCTCACAGTATGACCTCACAGTATGACCTCACAGTATAACCCCACAGTATGACCTCAAAGTAGTGATCTCACAGTAGTGACCTCATAGTATGACCTCACAGTATGACCTCACAGTATGACCTCACATTATGATCTCACAGTATGATCGCACAATATGATCTCACAGTAGTGACCTCACAGTATGACCTCACAGTATGACCTCACAGTATGACCGCACAGTATGACTGCACAGTATGACCTCACAGTATGACCTCACAGTATGACCTCACAGTATGACCTCACACAGTCCTTCCTGCCTGGTCAGTCCTGCTGTTTCTTAAAGCGACAGTAGATCCAGACTGTGATCTGAGCCTGGTCTCCCTGCAGGTCCGAGAGCTGCAGGAGCGGATCCAGAAGGCGGCGTCCCGTACCTGCCTGCTTCCTCTGGGTAGAGACCGTCTGTACCGTCGCTACTGGCTCCTCCCCTCAGCCTCCATCCTGTTTGTGGAGGACGACTGCTTCGGCCTGACGGAGGACATGCTGCAGCCCCGCCCACCACCTGCACAGGACGCCACCACCAAGATGGAGGACGACGTTGTGATGGAGGAGGAGATGAAGGAGGAGCCCGCAGAGGGAGAGTAGGTGTCTCTGTTGGATCCTGGTTTTCAGACGCCGTGAGCTCAGTGTTTAGAATGATGATAAACTCCTCCTCCTCCCGCACAGTGCTGGCTCAAGCCCCGCCCCTCCTCGCACCTGTGGGCCGCCGGTCAAGAGACCCAACCAGTGGTCCTTCTACAGCTCAGTGGAGGACGTGGACCAGCTGATCGAGGCTCTGAACCCCCGAGGTCACCGAGAGAGCAGCCTGAAGGAGGCGCTGCTGCTGGAGAGAGAGCGCCTCACACACCTGCTGCAGGGCTGTGACACCAAGAAGTACTGCCTCACGGGTACACACACACACACACACACACACACACACACACACACACATACACACACACATACACACACAGGTAGGATCGGCCTACTTTCATACAGGTCCATTTGGACAGGTGACCACAGGTAAACACCTGTCCTGTTGTTTCCAGGTGATGCAGGAGATCCGGAGTCGTCCCGCTCCGTCCCAGAATGCACTGCTGCAGCTGAGAGCCTGATGGAGGGCAGACTGAGAGACCTGCTGCTGGACATTGAGGACCGGATCCACCAGGGAACTCTGGGAACTCTGAAGGTATGCTCAAACCTGCAGGTGAGCACAGACGCAGCAGGTAACCACAGCATGTGTCACTCACCTGTCTGTCTCTCTGCTCAGGTGATGGACAGACAGGTGTGGCGCTCTGCGCTGGGAACAGGAAACTACGAGCTGCTGAGTTCCGAGGGCAGAGAGAACGGAGGGATGGACGCCATGGAGGTGGAGCCTGCTCACCTGAAGACCAGAGACAGGTACGCAGACTGCCCACAGGTGGAGAGGGGTGGAGGCGGGTACCTGAGGATGTCAGTGAGGAGATTCTTTCACTGACGGCCACTAGAGGGCGCTGTCTGACTGAAGAATGAGCCATAGATGTGTTTGATGCACTCTTATGTGTGTGTGTGTGTGTGTGTGTGTGTGTGTGTGTTTCAGGCTGCAGGAGCTGAAGTCAGAGGGCGGGGCCTCGGGCAGTGGTACTCCTCAGGTGATCAGCAGCACGGTTCGAGTTCTGGCTCAGGCGCTCGTTCACATCGAACATGGCATCGAGAGACGCTTCCTCAAAGCTGCGCTGGGTGAGTCTCTGCGAACCAGGAGAAGCTCCCACACACCAGCTCACACTCACACACACACACACACACACCAGCTCACACACACACACACACCAGCTCTCACACACACACACACACCAGCTCACACACACACACACAAACCAGCTCACACACACACATACCAGCTCACACACTGACGGTCAGGTGTGTTTCACAGCTCATAAAGCTGATAAATTCTGAGGTAATCAGGAGCTTCATCAGAGACCGAGGAGAGGTCACAGACCGTTGTTAAGTATAGGTGTTGTATAAACAGGTCTCATTAACCCCCCCCCCCACACACACACACAGGTGAGGAAGACTCTAAGAAAGACCAGAAGACGAAGAAGAACAAGAAGAAAGACGAGGACCTGGCTAGTGATGGTAGGACTTTAAAAAGATGAAGTGATGTCTTGCTTGTCTCTGTTTTATTCCCCAATAACTCTGCGTGTGTTTTTCTGTGTGTGTGTGTCTATGTGTTTTTCTGTATGTGTGTGTGTGTGTGTGTCTCAGATGGCAGTGACAGTGGTCGGGTCAGTAAGACGGTGTTGGAGCGATGGAGGGAGTCTCTGCAGTCCTCCTGCAGTCTGTCTCAGGTGAGTTTCACTCTCAGCTCCGAGGATAAAAACAATGATCTCTGTTTTTCATTAAACTCAGACGTTGTTGTTGTTAATGTTGTTGTTAATGTTGTTGTTGTTGTTAATGTTGTTGTTGTTGTTAATGTTTCTGTTGTTGTGTGTCCAGGTATTTGTCCATCTGTCCACACTGGAGCGCAGCATCCTTTGGTCCCGCTCTGTGCTCAACGCCCGCTGTCGGATCTGCAGACGCAAAGGTGACGCCGACAACATGCTGCTGTGTGACAGCTGTGACCGAGGACACCACACCCACTGTCTGAGGCCCCGCCTTAAGGTACACAGACCACACCCACTGCCTGAGGCCACTCCCCCTGTCTGAGGCCCCTCCCACTGTCTGACGCCCCTCCCCCTGCCTGAGTCTCACATTAACAGCAGCTTGGAGTCTCTATAGATACTCTAACCGTCCTTCTCTCCCTGTCTCAGTCCGTCCCAGAGGGAGACTGGTTCTGTCCAGACTGTCGACCCAAACAGAGATCCAGCCGTGTCCCTTCCCGTCAGCGCTCTTCCATTGATGAGGAGGAGGAAGAGGAGGAGGATGAAGAAGAAGAAGTAGAAGAAGAGGAGTCAGAAGAAGAGGAGGAGGAGACAGAGGAGGAGGAAGAATCAGAGGAAGAGGAGGAAGAAGTCGTGAGGTGAGTGTTGAAATATTTCAAGTTATTAAAGTTCAACTCCTGAGTCTGAAACATCGTCTCACCTGCCAATCAGCAGCACTAAGAAGAGCCCAGCCCCGCCCCCTAAAGGCAAGAACCAAGGGGCCACGCCCAAAGGTCAACAGGCCACGCCCAAGGGTCAACAGGCCACGCCCAAGGGTCAACAGGTCACGCCCAAGGGCCAACAGGCCACGCCCAAGAACAGCACAGCCTCAGCAGGGAAAAACTCTTCAGCCTCAAAGTAAGTGTCCCGTAGCTCTGATCCTGGTTTACTATAACCCTGATACCGGTTTACTGTAGTCCTGATCCTGGTCCAACTTTACCCTGATCCTTATCTTATCCAATCACAGACCCTCAGGGAAAAAAGCCACGCCCCCATCTGGTAAGGCGTCTGCAGGTAAACCTCCGGCTCGCACTGGGAGCCGAGTCAGTGCCCGTCTGAGCCAGGAAACCCTGTCCCCCAACGGAACCACCAAGACCTCACCTGGGCAGAGCGAGCCACGTAAGAGACAACAAACAGGTAAACAACCAGTCAACAAACAAGTAAACAACCAGTCAACAAACAAGTAAACAACCAGTCAACAAACAAGTAAACAACCAGTCAACAAACAAGTAAACAACCAGTCAACAAACAAGTAAACAACCAGTCAACAAACAAGTAAACAACCAGTCAACAAACAAGTAAACAATCAGTCAACAAACAAGTAAACAACCAGTCAACAAACAAGTAAACAACCAGAAGTCAAAGGAGCAGCAGACTCTCGGAGTGACTGATTGTTATCAGAATGATGATGTAATCCACGACCTTCTCTGCTCCTCCCTCAGATGTGACTCCGCCTCCCAAACCCGTCCTCCCTCCTTCATCCTCCTCCTCTTCATCGTCCAACCGGCGCTCCTCGGGCAGGAACCACGGCGTCCACGAGCTGTCCGCCTGCGAGCAGCTGACCGTGGAGCTGGTCAGACACGAGGACAGCTGGCCCTTCATGAAGCTGGTGTCCAGGACTCAGGTACACACACACACACAAACACACACACAAACACACCACACACACACAATTAACACACACACAATTAACACACACATAAACACTTAACACACACACTTAACACACACACACACACACACACACAGGTGTAACTGTAACTGTAACTCTGCCTGCAGGTTCCTGACTACTATGACATCATCCAGAAGCCGATCGCTCTGAGCACCATCAGAGAAAAAGTGAACAACTGTGAATATCAGACAGCAGGTAACGAGACATCCAATCAGAAACATCCATTCAAAGACATCCAACCATTGACATCCAATCAGAGACATCCAGTCAGAGACATCCAGTCAGAGCAGAGCTGTCTGACTTCACAGGGACAGACAGTACAACAGAGGACATAATAACTCTCTCTCTCTCTCTCTCTCTCTCTCTCTCTCTCTCTCTCTCTCTCGTCCCCCCCTCGTCCCCCCCTCCAGGTGAGTTTGTCTCCGATGTGGACCTGATGTTCTCCAACTGTCTTCAGTATAATCCTCGTCACACTAACGAGGCGAAGGCGGGGCTCCGCCTGCAGCAGTACTTTCTCTCAGAGCTCTGCAGACTCGGCCTATCAGAGCGAAGCCCAGCCCCCCCTGCCAAGCGCTCCCGACACTGAACCAAACGCCGCCCTCTGACCTCACTGCCGTCCTCTCTGCTGATTGGGGGAGACCTGGCCCCTCCCCGTGGACTGACTTGGTGCTGCTCCTTCATGACCTTTGACCCTCCGACCAATGCCAATCAATCAAATGTCCGTTTCATCAGCAACAGCAGCTGGGGTCAAAGGTCACGAAGCTGAAATCCTCCTCAGACTCACCTGAGACAGACCTCATCTCACCTGGTCACATGATCAGCTGATCACATGACCTGAGGTTTCTCTGAGGTGAGTCGATGAAGACCTGCTGACCTTCAGGGCTTTGACTTCCTGTCTGAGGGGACAGGTGTGGACATGTAGCAGACATTCCTGTGGTGCTGTAGGACAGTAGAGACAGACTAGAGACAGACTAGAGTCCCACAGTCTCAGCTGTGTGTTTATTTAGAAGAGCAGAGACGTCTGCAGACCCTCGGGTCCTCCTGCTCGCTCAGGGACTGAAGTTTAGATTTAATGAGTTCATGAATATTTTCTATCAGCTGGTTTTACTGAAACAGAGCGTCACTGTGGACAGGTGGTCTCAGGTGACGTCAGGTAACCTCAGGCTGCAGGGTCACACTGTGGACAGGTGACCTCAGGTGGTCTCAGGCTGCAGGGTCACACTGTGGACAGGTGACCTCAGGTGGTCTGAGGCTGCAGGGTCACACTGTGGACAGGTGACCTCAGGTGGTCCCAGGTGGTCTCAGGCTGCAGGGTCACACTGTGGAAAGGTGGTCTCAGGCTGCAGGGTCACACTGTGGACAGGTGGTCCCAGGTTGTCTCAGGCTGCAGGGTCACACTGGACAGGTGACCTCAGGTGACCTCAGGCTGCAGGGTCATACTGTGGACATGTGACCTCAGGGGACCTCAGGCTGCAGGGTCACACTGTGGACAGGGGACCTCAGGTGACCTCAGGCTGCAGGGTCATACTGGGGAAATGTGACCTCAGGCTGCAGGGTCATACTGTGGAAATCTGACCTCAGGGGACCTCAGGTGACCTCCGGCTGCAGGGTCACACTGTGGACAGGGGACCTCAGGTGTTCTCAGGCTGCAGGATCACACTGTGGACAGGTGGTCTCAGGTGGTCCCTGGCTGCAGGGTCACACTGTGGACAGGGGACCTCAGGTGTTCTCAGGCTGCAGGATCACACTGTGAACAGGTGGTCTCAGGTGGTCCCTGACTGCAGGGTCACACTGTGGACAGGTCGTCTCAGGTTCCCATGAAGACTTTAGAGTTCAGTTCCTCTTCCTCGTGTTTAAACCAGCAGCTCTTTAAGGGTCAAAGTTCAGTCATGACTTCATCCTGTTATCACACGACCAAAGTCCTCACCTGCACCACACCTGAGCACAGCCAGCAGCAGGACCAGGATCTGAACCGGTTTGTTAACGCTCAGACAAACATTCAGGTCTGATGTGGACCCTTTGGACCGGTTTGAACTGGACTCTAAATGTGTTGTAAATAGTCTTTTTCAGGTTCATTGTAGTTTGAAGTCTTCTTGTAGACCTCCTCCTGGTTTACCTTTCACTGAGTCACTGACCTGAGATCAGCCGTTCTCACATCCTGATAAACTTTGAACTTCAGACTACAAACTGTTAATGAGGTTAACTCCTCCCCCTTGCCTGGCCCCGCCTCCTGACAGCATTTCCTCAGTCAGTGTTTAAACAGGTAGAAAATAACACGCTGAACACGAACACACCAAACTCAATCAAATCCATAAACCAGCTCAGGTCAGCCGGGTCAGGTCTGAGGTTAGTGTAAACACTGAGAGGGTCACCTGACGTGCTCAGGTGACCTCAGTCTGATCTTTAAAAATATAACTGATGAAAGAAAAGGCGACTCAACACTGATCCTTTACCCTCAGGTGTATCCTCAGGTGGATCCTCAGGTGTACCCTCAGGTGTATCCTCAGGTGTACGCTCAGCAGCCTGCCTGCGTTTACAGATTCGTATCGGCAACTTAACGATATAAATTAGGACATATTTTGAAAATGTGTAACTGTCCCTTTAAGAACCTGAGACACTGTGGCCTCTGGATTTGTAGTTTTTTGTTTTTTGACTACTGCCATGTTTTCCTGCTTTAGGTTGTTTTGTTCCGTTCTTCTTCTGTGGTATTAGCCTGCAGACAGTCTGTGTGTGAGTGTGTGTGTGTGTGTGTGTGTGGACAGAGGTCAGCTGTAGACACTACACTGGAGCAGCCTCTGCCTCTGTTGCATATTTATTTAGTTCTGTCTCTGTTGTCTTTATTTATGACTGATAGACGTCCTCCTCGTCCCCCTCGTCCTCCTCCTCTTCCTCTAACGTGTTTGTTGTTGTTTTTGTTCTGATGTAAAAATAAATTACTTTTTATAACCAGCTGCTGCTGCTTCCTTGCTTCCTTCCTTCCTTCCTTCCTGCTCACCTGTACGCACCGTCACACTTGGTGAACATCTTTAAGCTACAGGTATTAGCTGGATGTAGCATTAGCCAATATTAACTGTATTCATTCATTCATTCATCTGTTAAAGATCAGCTGAGTTTGGTTCAGATTACTGACCAATGACAGTCTGGACTTCATCTTTCAAAATGTACCCGTGTGCAACGTTAGCTGTAACACCTGAGCCCCACGTACAGGTGAGTACGAGCTCACTTGTTAGCACAGAGACTGGAAGCTACAATGAAGCTAAGACTCATAGAGCTAAACTCCAGTCCAAGTAAAGACTGAAACAGTGAGCCAACATCAGGCTACATGGAGACAAAGTTTACACCGTTAGCTAAAGTAACATTAGCGAAAGTAAAGGTTTAATGTTAGCTAAAGTAAAGGTTAAATGTTAGCTAAAGTTACATTAGCTAAAGTAAAGGTTTAATGTTAGCTAAAGTTACATTAGCTAAAGTAAAGGTTTAATGTTAGCTAAAGTAACATTAGCTAAAGTAAAGGTTTAACATTAGCTAAAGTTACATTAGCTAAAGTAAAGGTTTAACATTAGCTAAAGTTACATTAGCTAAAGTTACAGTAGTTAAAGTAATGGTTAAATGTTAGCTAAAGTTACAGTAGTTAAAGTAATGGTTAAATGTTAGCTAAAGTTACATTAGCTAAAGTAAAGATTTAACGTTAGCTAAAGTTACAGTAGTTAAAGTAATGGTTAAATGTTAGCTAAAGTTACATTAGCTAAAGTAAAGATTTAACGTTAGCTAAAGTTACATTAGTTAAAGTAAAGGTTTAATGTTAGTTAAAGTAAAGGTTTCATGTTAGCTAAAGTAACATTACTTAAAGTAATGGTTAAATGTTAGCTAAAGTTACATTAGTTAAAGTAAAGGTTTCATGTTAGCTAAAGTAACATTACTTAAAGTAATGGTTAAATGTTAGCTAAAGTTACATCAGTTAAAGTAAAGGTTTAATGTTAGTTAAAGTAAAGGTTTCATGTTAGCTAAAGTTACAGTAGTTAAAGTAATGGTTAAATGTTAGCTAAAGTTACATTAGTTAAAGTAAAGGTTTAATGTTAGTTAAAGTAAAGGTTTCATGTTAGCTAAAGTAACATTAGTTAAAGTAAAGGTTTAATGTTAGCTAAAGTTACAGTAGTTAAAGTAAAGGTTTAATGTTAGTTAAAGTAAAGGTTTAATGTTAGCTAAAGTTACATCAGTTAAAGTAATGGTTAAATGTTAGCTAAAGTTACATCAGTTAAAGTAAAGATTTAACGTTAGCTAAAGTTACAGTAGTTAAAGTAATGGTTTAATGTTAGCTAAAGTTACATCAGTTAAAGTAAAGATTTAACGTTAGCTAAAGTTACATCAGTTAAAGTAAAGATTTAACGTTAGCTAAAGTTACAGTAGTTAAAGTAATGGTTAAATGTTAGCTAAAGTTACATTAGTTAAAGTAATGGTTAAATGTTAGCTAAAGTTACATTAGCTAAAGTAAAGATTTAACGTTAGCTAAAGTTACATTAGTTAAAGTAATGGTTAAATGTTAGCTAAAGTTACAGTAGTTAAAGTAAAGGTTTCATGTTAGCTAAAGTTACAGTAGTTAAAGTAATGGTTTCATGTTAGCTAAAGTAACATTAGTTAAAGTAATGGTTTCATGTTAGCTAAAGTTACATCAGTTAAAGTAAAGATTTAATGTTAGCTAAAGTTACATTAGTTAAAGTAAAGGTTTCATGTTAGCTAAAGTAACATTAGTTAAAGTAAAGGTTTAATGTTAGCTAAAGTTACATCAGTTAAAGTAAAGGTTTAATGTTAGTTAAAGTAAAGGTTTAATGTTAGCTAAAGTTACATCAGTTAAAGTAATGGTTAAATGTTAGCTAAAGTTACATCAGTTAAAGTAAAGATTTAACGTTAGCTAAAGTTACAGTAGTTAAAGTAATGGTTTAATGTTAGCTAAAGTTACATCAGTTTAAGTAAAGATTTAACGTTAGCTAAAGTTACATCAGTTAAAGTAAAGATTTAACGTTAGCTAAAGTTACAGTAGTTAAAGTAATGGTTTAATGTTAGCTAAAGTTACAGTAGTTAAAGTAATGGTTAAATGTTAGCTAAAGTTACATTAGTTAAAGTAAAGGTTTAATGTTAGCTAAAGTTACATCAGTTAAAGTAATGGTTTAATGTTAGCTAAAGTTACAGTAGTTAAAGTAATGGTTAAATGTTAGCTAAAGTTACAGTAGTTAAAGTAATGGTTTAATGTTAGCTAAAGTTACATCAGTTAAAGTAATGGTTTAATGTTAGCTAAAGTTACATTAGCTAAAGTAATGGTTTAACGTTAGCTAAAGTTACATTAGTTAAAGTAAAGGTTTCATGTTAGGTCCAGGTGTCCTGCAGCATGGAGAAAACATGGAGAGCTCGGTAAACTTTAGATCTCCACAGACTGAAGGACCGGAACCTTCCCCCGGATGTGAGCGTGTCACAGGTCTGATCCACCCCTCCCTCTCTCTCCCTCTCTCTCCCCCCTCTCCCCATCTCCCTCTCTCTCCCCCCTCTCCCCATCTCCCTCTCTCCCTCCCTCTCCCTCCCTCCTTCCTCCTCCTCCAGCCGGTCACACTCCCCCCTCCCCTCCCTCCTTCCCCCCTCCCCCCTCCCCCTCCCCCTCCCCCTCTCCCTCCCTCTCCCTCCACCCCCCCCCCCCCCCCACCCTCCTCCCTCCCCCCCCCCCCCCCCCTCCTCCCTCCCTCCTCCCTCCTCCTCCTCCAGCCGGTCTCACTCCTCTCTCCCTCTCTCCCGGAGACTCGTGTATCTAACGGTGAAGCAGCGCGGACAGACCCCGGGACAACATGGTAAGAACCCCGTTAGTCTCTCCCTCGGGTCTAGATGTGGTCTAGATGTGGTCTAGTTAAAGGGTTTCCCTGTGTAGTGGGTCGTGCAGGTCTGTGGTGGACCGTTATTCAGTAGTTAGCATGGCCGCCGCTCCCCGCTCGGTCGGTGTCTCGGTCCGTTATTCGGTCTTTATTCATTCAGACCTGGTTTCTACAGACCGGGGTCAGACCTGCCGGTCTGTCGGAGCCGGTCCTGCTTTTATCTTGGTAACGGTCCGTGTTCTGGGCCGTTCTGGTCTGTGCTGGTCCGGGCCTGCCCCCAGGCCGTGTGGCCCAGGGCGGCCATCTTATCCCCGCTGAGGTCCTGCGGGCTGACCGGCCGGAAGCATGGAAGACCAGACCATGAGACCCGGACTGAACCGGACCAGCTGGAGCTCAAGAACCGGATTAAAGTGGTTCGTCTAAAGGAGCGGTTCCAAGGGGGGGGTCAACGTTAGTCCGGGTTAGCTAGCTCAGACAGACAGACAGGCACACATACAGACAGCCAGCAGTGACTCTGCAGTCTGTGTGAAGGCCTGCAGGCTGGGCTCAGGGTTTACTGACCCACACCGCCCAACTAACTCATTAACTAACACACTAACTAACACACTAACTAACACACTAACTAACACACTAACTAACACACTAATTAACACACTGACTAACACACTAACACACTAACTAACACACTAACTAACACACTAACACACTAACTAACACACTAACTAACACACTAATTAACACACTAATTAACACACTAACTAACACACTAACTGACACACTAACACACTAACTAACACACTAACTAACACACTAACTAACACACTAACACACTAACTAACACACTAACACACTAATTAACACACTAATTAACACACTAACACACTAACACACTAACTAACACACTAACTAACACACTAACACACTAACTAACACACTAACTAACACACTAACTAACACACTAACACACTAACTAACACACTAACTAACACACTAACACACTAACTAACACACTAACACACTAACTAACACACTAACTAACACACTAATTAACACACTAACTAACACACTAACTAACACAACACACTAACTAACACACTAACTAACACACTAACACACTAACACACTAACTTACACACTAACACACTAACTAACTAACACACTAACTAACACACTAACTAACACACTAACTAACACACTAACACACTAACTAACACACTAACACACTAACTAACACACTAACTAACTAACACACTAACTAACACACTAACTAACACACTAACTAACACACTAACACACTAACTAACACACTAACACACTAACTAACACACTAACTAACACACTAACTAACACACTAACACACTAACTAACACACTAACACACTAACTAACACACTAACTAACACACTAACTAACACACTAACACACTAACTAACACACTAACTAACACACTAACACACTAACTAACACACTAACTAACACACTAACTAACACACTAACTAACTAACACACTAACACACTAACTAACACACTAACTAACACACTAACTAACACACTAACTCAGTAACTAACACACTAACTAACACACTAACTAACACACTAACTAACACACTAACTAACACACTAACTAACACACTAACTCAGTAACTAACACACTAACTAACACACTAACTAACACACTAACTAACACACTAACTCAGTAACTAACACTAATCATCATCACTAACTAACCGGTCAGCTGTGACCTCTTCAGGTTCAGTCTGCTCTGATCTCACTCTCTGGACCTGGACCACCTCTTTAACTTCTAGACCTGGACTTCCTCTTTAGTACCTGGACCAGGACCTCCACTTTAACTTCTAGACCTGGACCTCCTCTTTAGTACCTGGACCGGGACCTCCACTTTAACTTCTAGACCTGGACCTCCTCTTTAACACCAGGACCTCCTCTTTAACACCAGGACCTCCTCTTTAACACCAGGACCTCCTCTTTAACACCTGGATCGGGACCTCCTCTTTAGCACCTGGACCGGGACCTTCTCTTAAACACCTGGACCAGGACCTCCTCTTTAACACCCGAACCTGGAATATCCTCTTTAACACCCAAACCTGGATCTCCTCTTTAACATCCGGACCTGGATCTCCTCTTTAACACCTGGACCGGGACCTCCTCTTTAACACCTGGACCTGAACCTCTTCTTTAACACCTGGACCTGAACCTCCTCTTTTACACCTGGACCAGAACCTCCTCTTTAACACCTGGACCAGGACCTCCTCTTTTACACCTGGACCGGGACCTCCAGAACACTGAGCAGGTTTCTCTTTGTCCAATCAGAGAGCAGCATTTCTTAAATCACTGAGATCAGAATGATGTCATCACACTCCGAGGTTAGTGTGTGTGTGTTTGTGTGTGTGTGTGTGTGTGTATGTGTGTGTGAGCTGACAGCACACACACACACACACACACACACACACACACACACACACACACTCCTCCGATCAGCTGACTGAACCCTGATCTGTTCCTCAGTATTGATCTGGGAGCGGTCTGGCTCTGTTTTAATGATCAGACCACTTCCTGTCAGAGAGCTGATGAGTCCAGGTCAGACCGAGGAGGACTCTGTGAGATCAGCTGAGTCCCCCTCAGTCAGCTGACGGTCTGCAGCCTAAAGGGGTGTCCTGTGAAACTCACAGACTGCTACAGCCTCAGACTCTCCTTGTCCTGGTCCTGGTCCTGTGACAGACTCTGGACTGACAGGTCCATCAGGCTGTAGTCTGTGTTTGGTCTCAGGTCTGTGTTTGGTCTCAGGTCTGTGTTTGGTCTCAGGTCTGGGTTTGGTCTCAGGTCTGGGTTTGGTCTCAGGTCTGGGTTTGGTCTCAGGTCTGGGTTCATAGCAGGAAGGTTCCTGTTCTACGTGCGGGTCCCTCATAAAACTCTGGCTTCACGCTCGCCAGGGTGACTCTACATAACCTGTGTGTGTGTGTGTGTGTGTGTGTGTGTGTATGTGTGTGTGTGTGTGTGTTACTGTGTGTGTGTGTGTGTGTGTGAGCGTGTTACAGTGTGTGTGTGTGTTACTCTGTGTGTGTGTGTGTGTGTGTGTGTGTGTTACTGTGTGTGTGTGTGTGTGTTACTGTGTGTAGGTGTGTGTTACAGTGTGTGTGTGTGTTACTCTGTGTGTGTGTGTGTTACTGTGTGTGTGTGTGTGTGTGTGTGTTACTGTGTGTAGGTGTGTGTGTGTGTTACTGTGTGTGTGTAGGTGTGTGTGTGTGTGTGTTACAGTGTGTGTGTTCTCTGATGATGTCATGATTCAGTAACCGTGTTTTGGCGCCCTCCCTCTCGTCTGCAGGCGTCAGGTGTGACAGTGAACGATGAGGTCATCAGGGTGTTCAACGACATGAAGGTGAGGAAGTCCTCGTCCCAGGACGAGGTGAGGAAGAGGAAGAAGGCGGTCCTGTTCTGTCTGAGCGAGGACAGGAAGAAGATCATCGTTGAGGAGGGGAAGCAGATCCTGGTGGGGGACATCGGAGAGACGGTGGATGACCCCTACGCCTGCTTCGTTAAGCTCCTCCCCCCTAACGACTGCAGGTACGGCCTGTACGACGCCACCTACGAGACCAAGGAGTCCAAGAAGGAGGACCTCGTCTTCATCTTCTGGTAAGGCTCCGATCAGGGACCAGGTGGGGGTCAGGGTCCAGTCAGTGCTGAGGGTCCAGGTGTTAGGGGGGTAGGGGTGTTACCTGGTGAGACAGGTGTACCTGTGAGGGAGGAATCACTCAGTGAGAGGATCTATCACTTTAAAACTCCTCTGAAGAGGAAACACCTGGGTCCTTTCAAAATAAAAGCACAGATCCTTTTAGTTCATTATATGTATTCATCTTAGTTTATTTTGGGTTCTTCAACGAGAGGACAGGTCACTTCCTGTCCCTTCCTGTTACGCACCTGTCACTTCCTGTTACGCACCTGTCCCTCACCTGTCAATTCCTGTCACTTCCTGTCACTCACCTGTCACTTCCTGTCACTCACCTGTCAATTCCTGTCACTTCCTGTCACTCACCTGTCACTTCCTGTCACTCACCTGTTACTTCCTGTCACTTCCTGTCACTCACCTGTTACTTCCTGTCACTTCCTGTCCCTCACCTCTCCTGTCAGTTCCTGTCCCTCACGTGTTACTTCCTGTCACTCATCTCACCTGTCAATTCCTGTCCCTGACCTGTTACTTCCTGTCCCTCACATTTCACTTCCTTTCCCTCACCTCACCTGTCAATTCCTGTCCCTCACCTCACCTGTCACTTCCTGTCCCTGGCCTGTCACTTCCTGTCCTTCACCTGACCTGTCACTTCCTGTCCCTCACGTGTTACTTCCTGTCACTCACCTGTCACTTCCTGTCCCTCACGTGTTACTTCCTGTCCCTCACGTGTCACTTCCTGTCCTTCACCTGACCTGTCACTTCCTGTCCCTCATGTGTTACTTCCTGTCCCTCACCTGTCACTTCCTGTCCTTCACCTGACCTGTCACTTCCTGTCCCTCACCTGTCACTTCCTGTCACTTCCTGTCCCTCACGTGTCACTTCCTGTGTTCTCAGGGCTCCAGAACAGGCTCCTCTGAAGAGTAAGATGATCTACGCCAGCTCTAAAGATGCCATCAAGAAGAAGTTTACAGGTGAGTCATCATGTGACGTGTGTGTGTGTGTTTGTGTGTGTTTGTGTGTGTGTGTGTGTGTGTGTGTGTGTGTGTGTGTGTGTGTGTGTGTGTGACCCCTCACTGACCTCAGGTGTGTGTGTGTGTGTGTCCCCTCAGGTATCAAACATGAGTGGCAGGTGAACGGTCTGGACGACATCCAGGACCGCAGCACGCTGGCGGAGAAGCTGGGCGGGACCGTGGTGGTTTCTCTGGAGGGCAAGCCGCTGTGATGTCACCGTGGCGAGCCGAGCGGAGCCAAGCCAACCGCCGTGCCATCCGGACCGAAGCACCTGACCCCACCTGAACACCGCCGCTTCACTCAGCAGCTTGCTCTGTCTGTCTCCATGTCCTGAAGGAGTTAGCGTCTTTAGGCGTCTTTGTTTCTTTTTGTTTTGTTCTTTTTTCCGACATGACGGAGATCTCAGTCACGATATGCAAACACCTCCCGGTTTGTCGCCACATGACTTCACCTGGCGATCAAACTAACGATGACACACTACCAAACCCCAGGACGGCTGTCTCTCTCGCAGCCAGAGTTTTGCCAAAAAGTCCATGTGAAGGAAGCAGACGCACGTGTCGGAGGCGAGCGCCGCGAAGCTCCGCCTCCTGCAGCACATGGGTCGCAGCATGAAGCTTTTTACATATGACTTTATTTATTATTGTTCACTGTTGTTTCTCCTCCAGTGTGTTAAAGCAGGCAGACGTATTGTTAGACTATGCATCAGACGAAGAAGAAGAAGAAGAAGAGTCGACCCGGCACTTTTTGTTGAAACACTACGATGAGACAGAAAACACTAAACCCCCCCGACGTCAAATCCTCCGTGTTTATGTCACCAAGCTAACGTTTGTTTACCTCAGTGTCATTCCTGTCGGACTCGCCCTCATTCTCGCTGTGTGGTCATCATCGCCTTACTTTCAGTTTGAATGTAACCGTCACAACACGTAGTTAGAGCGCACTTTTATTTTGTAAAGAAACACAACAGGAAGCAGATTTGCCCCCGCCAGTGAGAGACGACCCCACAACAATAACAACAACAACAACAACAACAACACGACGACATCTGGAGCCTTAAAGTGGAACGTTGTTTCTGAGATCACAGGAAGCCACTTTGCAATAAAAGCCTGTGGCAGACATGACGAGTCCCGCCTCTTCTCTCAATCCACCAATCACAGAGCACTTCACCTGCAGGGCATCCACCAATCACAGAGCACTTCACCTGCAGGGCATCCACCAATCACAGAGCACTTCACCTGCAGGTCATGTTCTGCTGGTTCTACACTTAAACACATGTCAGGTTCAAACTCCGCCTTAGTTCAAACCTCAGGAACCCCCTCACCCAGAGCTCTGTTAGAACTCATTAGAACCTCTCTGACCTCTGAGTTTCTGTGAGAACAGCAGCAGAACCTGAGTGGAACAGACTATTACTGCACATGTAGAGAATGTAGACTAACTGACACAGGAACAACTGGAACCTCTGTGCCGTCTGTAAGATCTGTTCAGTACCACTGATGCCAGAGTAGAACCTGTTCAAGATTAGAACCCCCCCTAGGCAGGACCTGAGACAGTTTCATACAGTAATACATCTTAGAACACCATCAGAAAGAGAACCTCAGCAGAACCCACTAGAACCAGGTCAGCACCACACGGTTTACAGAGTCCGATTAGAACCTGAGAGCTCAGAGGAGTCTGAGAGGAGTGATCTATAAATAAACATCCAGAGTCTATGGAGGTAAACGCACCAATGAGAAGCATTTATTTAACCCTGTCTCCCTCAGGGGGGCAGGCCATCCTGGTCCATGTCTCTAGACACGCCCCTGATGTTAAACCAGGATTCAGACCTCCAGCAGCTGAGAATCATCTCTTCAACCCTGACTTCCTGTTTTAAAACCTGATTTCCTGTCTAAAACCCTGACTTCCTGTCTGAAAGACTGACTTCCTGTTTTAAACCCTGACTTTCTGTTTTACACCCTGACTTCCTGTCTTAAACACTTACTTCCTGTTTTACTCCTGACTTCCTGTTTCAAACCCTGACTTCTTGTCTGAAACCCTGACTTCATGTTTTAAACCCTGACTTCCTGTCTTAAGGCCTGACTTCCTGTCTGAAGGCCTGACTTCCTGTTTTAAACCCTGACTTCCTGTCTTATCGCCTGACTTCCTGTCTGAGGGCCTTACTTCCTGTCAAAGGCCTGACTTCCTGTTTTAAACCCTGACTTCCTGTCTGAAACCCTGACTTCCTGTTTTAAACCCTGACTTCCTGTCTGAAGGCCTGACTTCCTGTCTTAAACCCTGACTTCCTGCTTTAAGCTCTGACTTCCTGTCTGAATGCCTGACTTCCTGCTTTAAGCTCTGACTTCCTGTCTGGAGGCCTGACTTTCTGTCTGAAGGTCTGACTTCCTGCCTTATTGCCTGACTTCCTGTCTGAAGCCTTGACTTCCTGTTTAAAACCCTGACTTCCTGTCTGAAGCCTTGACTTCCTGTCTGGAGGCCTGACTTCCTGTCTGAAGGCCTGACTTCCTGTCTGGAGGCCTGACTTCCTGTCTGGAGGCCTGACTTCCTGTCAGTGTGTCAGGAGATGAATGAATGGCTGAAGTCGTGAATTCCTGCCCTTAAAAGGTCCTGGTTTGTCTCAGTGTCTCAGTGACTCTGGCCTGAGAGTAGGTCCAGCAGGGACCAGGACCAGGTGTGTGGGGTGAACTGGTCTGTGAGGGGTCCCGTCAGAGCTCAGATGAGGTGTTTAATATATAAAAGACAGAAGCTGCTGGTCTCGGATCCCCTCAGAGAATCTGATCCTCCTGCTGCTATTCCGGGACCACACATGCTTCTGAGTCCCGTCATCACGTCCACAAAAGGAGAAGCTGGACAGACTGACCAGAGAGGTCCACATCAGACCGATTCAGACTCACAGAGATACACAACACCGCACCACACAATACTACACAATACTACACAATACTACACAACACCACACAATACTACACACACAGAGCAGCTGCAGAGACACAGATCAGGAGGTAGAGAGAGATCAGGACTCAGACAGGAGAACGTGACGGATGTTCTAAATAACTCTGAGACAGATGATGGGTCAGGAGGTCACTGACGGATCATTACAGGGAGGAGCTGAGTGAGGCCAGGACGTTTAAAGAGACTTCATCAGAGTCCTAAAGGATCAGGGGTTAGAGCTTCCATCAACCAGGTCCTCAGAACAGAGACTCAGTGTGACTGCTGAGATCAGACGGTGTCTCAGGTGTCTCAGGTGTCTCAGGGGTCTAAGGGGTCTCAGGTC
>NC_048293.1:28655016-28667516 GCF_009762535.1 Notolabrus celidotus
TGTGACATGACTGAGTGAGCAGCACACACACAAACACACACACACACACACACACACAACACACACACACAACACACACACACACACACAGGCCTACACAGTAAATCCCTCACAAGGTCACTCGTGTGTGGTGTGTTTGTTGTGTGTGTGTGGTGGTGTGTGTGTGTTATGTGTGTGTTGTGTGTGTTGTTGGTACATTAACGTGTAAATATAAACATGGATCCGGTCGGTTCGTGACGTCCTTACCGTACAAGCCCTGTCCGCGCGCGCCCTGCAGGAAGCCCGGAAACAGCCAGAGGATGACCGAGACCGGGACCCATCTTCACATCGTCCTGAGGGCCGCCGCGCTGCGTCTCTCTCCCCCCGGGGATCAGGTCGTCGTCCGGCCGCTCCGCCCTCCGCTCCGGCCCGGTGACCGGTTCTCATCCAAAACCCAAACGTGTCCCCCCTCGGCGCACCGACACCACCACCCCCGGTCCCGGTCAGATGAGACAGGCAGGTACCGGCTCTGCTCAGGAGCAGGTCTCTCCTTGATGCTGACATTCAGGGGAAAGATCCAGAATCAGGGAGAAGACTCCGTCACTGGATCCCCGTCACTGGATCCTCAGACCGGCAGGACGTTCAGAAGTCCCCGCTGCCCCTCCGCCGAGTCCACCGGGCTCCGTGTCCGTGTGTCGGTACCGGACTTACATCCATCCTCCGCGGAGTCCGCTCCGGGTCCGCTCCGGGTCCGCTCCGGGTCCACTCCGGGTCCGCTCCGGGTCCTGTCCTTGCTGTCAGCGGCTGGTCGCGGGCCTCCTGGCCGGGCAGGATGGAGTCAGTCGGGGTTCCGTGCCGCCGTGTTGCCGCTCTGAGCCCCGGAGAAGAAGAAGCGGAGACACGGCGAGGCTACGGAGGTTTACCGGTGCGTGACGTCACTGAGCGAACAGAGCGGTGAAGCTGACCGCGTTAACAAGAGGACAGGGAAACGGCTTCCGGAAAGATATTTCCAAAATAAAATACAGTGCGCAAATATTTGCTGATTCAAAGTTTAAGATTGAAAAGTTTAGAATAATAGATTAACCAACTTCTTTATGCAGACAAACAATAATATATATATGTGTGATTTTAAGGTATGATTATTTTTTACCTTTTTAATTTTATTTGCTAATAACTTTTTAATAATTGTTAAATTATAGGCTCTTGTTTGCTTTATATATTTCTTTTGCACTGTCTAACACTTGAATTTCCCCGTTGTGGGACGAGTAAAGGAATCTCTCTTATCTCTTAACCCCAGAGAGTAACTGATATAAAGGAATAAAAAGACTCAACAGTTTAATTTAAACCTAAAGGCCTTCATGTGTTCCTCCATTAAACATGGTGTGATACAAACTCAGCACCTTTCATCGTACTCACTCTACAGAGAGTTAAAATCCTCAGAGGCTTTTTAAAAATGGATTCTGAGAGCCTGACGTTGGAGAGCAGACTGCAGTATGTTCACTTTAGTTTAGTTTATTTATTATTCATTGTGTCGTGCACCATAAAGGTGTCCAGCCCATATGGACTTACAAGACACTACAAAAACAAAACAAAATAGGAGCAACAACAGAAGAAGAAGAAGAAAAAGAAGAGCAGTTACATTACTGCACATGTCCAACAATGACCTAAAGTAATTCAAAAGCACAGAAGTACACTTCAGACATTTGACAGTGACAACAACTGAATCAGACATAGAGTGAGCTCCTACACAGTATTAAGACTTTAAAGTTTACACTGAGGAAGTTTACCTGGTGCTGCATTGAGCCTAAATAAGCTAAATATGATACACTGTATGTAAATACACCATGAAATCATTTATTAAGTTATCTCCTGCTTTGCATACTGACATAAACAAACTCACACACTCATCAGTACAGTGAGAATCAGAAAACACAAAACCAAAACAGATGTGTTTTCTGATTTTGCACTTCAGGGCCACCGAACATAAGAGGTTAAAACTGTTAGAGAATAAAATAATAGATGTTTGGTCGAATGTCATCATGTTCCTGTACACATTACTACATTTATTCTTGTGAAACTAATTTTACAACAAACAATAATCCGTGAGAATACATGTTTTTAACATTGTTGATATTTTAGACTTTTATTTTGACAGGTACACGCCGTGTTTCCGCCGCGGCCTCACTAACTTCAGCTTCTTTGACGTGCAGCGGAATCTGCCGCGCGAACCTTCACGAGCTGCTGAGTTCTGACCTCACGAGACGAGGAGCCTGCAGGCGGCACGAGCCCCCACTGCGCACGTGTGTGATGTCCTTTTTTCCCGGGTCTCTGAGAGGCGGGAACACAGAGACAA
Organism: Notolabrus celidotus; assembly: GCF_009762535.1. NCBI lineage: Eukaryota > Metazoa > Chordata > Actinopteri > Labriformes > Labridae > Notolabrus > Notolabrus celidotus. Next base: position 28,657,349 of record NC_048293.1, read on the forward strand.
GATGTCTCACTCTGTCTCTGATACAGAAACTACTGAAGACAGGACCAGAGCTCATTATCCATTCATAGAATAATTAATATAAATGAAGTCAGTGAGTCATTCTGAGGATCAACAGATCAGTCCTCTTTATATTAAATTATATTATATAGAGTCTGCTGTCGTCACTAAAGGCGCTTTTCAACTGCAGGAACTTTACCCCTGAACTACGTGTGTTTGGACCGGTGGACCCAGGGACTAAATTTAGTTCAGGGGTAGATAATCTCCCCCCTAAAAAGCCCCTGCTAGGGGGGTAGTACTTTTCAAAGGTCCCAGGACTTTCAGGGGGAGGGGCCTGCAATGCTGAACGTGTCTGATTGGTAGATTAACCTCAGTGTTTTTATTCCTCCCTCCGTCCACAATAACATCACACACATCTGTGATTCACTTGATTTCTCTTTCTTTCATTAGTTTTTATTTGTTCTATCTTTTTTGTATGTGTGTGTACTTTTCAAAAGAAGAAGCTGTGATTCTCTGGGTCATCTTTTTTGCCAATTTATTTTTTCATTTTGTTTTTGACAAAAAAAAAAATCTTTTTATTTTTTTTAATTTTTTCTTCAAAATTTAAAATTTTTTCAAAAAAAAAAAAAATCAAATTTTTTTTTCAAATTTTTTTTTGGGCAAAATTTTTTTTTCAATTTTTTTTTTTCAATTTTTTTTGGTCAATTTTCTTTTTCAAATTTTCTTTTTCAAATTTTTTTTTTTCAATTTTTTCTGTGTCAATTTTTTTTTGTCAAATTTCTCCTAAAACCATTCCCAGTCATTGTTTTTCAATCTGTGATTCTCTTGATTTCTCTTTCTTTCATTAGTTTTTATTTCTTCTATCTTTTTTGTATGTGTGTGTACTTTTCAAAAGAAGAAGCTGTGATTCTCTTGATTTAGCAGCTTGTAACAGTAGTCTTCTCTCAGCCCACCGTGAATGCGTCTCTCCTCCCGGTGTTCCGGTTTTAAAAGTGACCCTGTAAACTGAAGACCTTCAGCTGAACGTGTCAGTGTTTGTGGAGTTTACACAGCTGTTGAAACACAGAGGGAGTTCCTGGGAATGCAAACTAGTTTAGTTTTTATTAAGATTTCAAAATATCCTCATCAGATATTTAATGATGGTCTAAAGACGTTTATGAGGGATGCATCCGTCTGAGAGTCTCAAGTTAACAGGGTCGCCGTTTAAACCAAAACACCGGCCGATCTCTGCGATCACGGCTTTTTGAGACAACAATGGGGGCACAGGAACCGTTTAGTTCTGGGGGCTAAAAGACCCCACCACCTAATGAAGACGACGAAAAGTTAAATATCCAGAAAATCTTCAAGAGGAATGAAATGTTTTCCGTCCTCTCTGAATGAAGAAACGACACTAAGATGACTTTGTGCTTTAATGTTATTTAACATGTTCAGATATATGAGGCCCTGTCAGGGTGAACATGTAGTGACCTATAGTGACCTCTCACAGAGCTCCATGCTTGCTACCTCACTAGCCTTCTGAACCAGCCGTCTCAGCCTCCAGTAGGTTCCCCTCCTCTCTCCTCTCTGTCTCCTGCAGCCTGTGTCTGTATGTAAATGTGTTGTTTTGTTACCTGTCTGGATCTGATCTAATTGATGTTAATGTTCCTGTTTGAACACAGATGCTGCACGCACATGTAAACACTAAACACATTCCCAGCGTTTGCACGCAGAATCAAGTTTCTCTTTGTGTCTTTAGTTTCAGTCTGACGCTGATCTGTGCCCTTTAGCTTTGTTTTAGTTCTGTTATAGTCCACTTTCTCACGGCAGCCATCTTCCTGTGACATCACGCTCGGTTTCTTTTGTAGAATCTAAGTGTGTTTGCAGAATGAGGCTCACAGGAGGTCGGTCTGACACGGTTTCAGGATTGAAGAAAAGTGCAGATTTAAGTAAAATCCTGAACTCACTGAGAGAGCGTCTCTGCACCCTAACAGGGTTCACAGCTGACGTCTGAGGGGGTTTCACTGGAATCACCTCTCTAACCTGCACAGAGACCAGAGGACTTCCACCTGAGTGAACCCTGAGTCAATGTGAGCAGGGGACACAGCTTCAGTCACCTGGAGGGACGATTAAAGTGAGTCATGGTTTAATGAAACAACAGAGAGGATCAGAGCGGACAGCTGAAAGCCACAGAGCCCTGTACCGGGTTTACACCTCGTACAGGGGGGGGTCTGGATTTTAGTCTGAGAAGGGTTCTGGTCTCTGTCTGTAGTCTGAGGAGTATCCACCAATCAGGAGTCAGCAGGAAGGACAGTCTGCATGGAGAGCAACAGCAGGTGTTCTAGAATTCTGACGTCTTTGATGATGTCAGAATTCTGTCTTTGATGATGTCAGAATTCTGTCTTTGATGATGTCAGAATTCTGTCTTTGATGATGTCAGAATTCTGTCTTTGATGATGTCAGAATTCTGAGAACAAATGGAACATTCCGTGAAGAAGGTCAGAGCTAAAGAAACATCAGTGTCTCTAATCCTCTTTCATAGACCTCCATTCAACAAACAAACATTGTAGACGTAGTTTACTTCTCCTCTTGAGGACAGACCTGACAAAGCTGGACTTTGGACTTTGGACTAATCTGCATCATGATGTTGTTATTTCAGCAAACTGAAGACCCGTTACTTACTAGAACATCACAAGAACATCAGTTTCTGTTTCAGGTTCATACCGCTGAAGGAAGCCAGAGGGAAGACTCTGTGGACCTGTTTACAGTGAAGCTGAGACTCTGTGGAACTGTTTACAGTGAAGCTGAGACTCAGTAGAAACAGATGGACGGGTGCTCCTCTGGGGGATGTGAAGGAACCAAGACCCAGCTTTGAATTCTAAGCTGCAGTCTTCACTTTGATACCAAAGCTCTAATTACAGCAAAATACCAGACCCCCCTCCTCCCTCTCCTCCCCCTCCTCCCTCTCCTCCCTCTCCTCCTCCGTTCATCCCTCGCTCGTGGAGCGCTCACATTAATAACAGTCCTCCTGCAGCGCTGCTCGGTCTGGGAGTCTGCTCAAACAGCCGGAGGCTCCAAACTTTAATCAATACGATGACTAAAGAGATGATCCAGCTCCACTTCCTGCTCCTCCGTGTGCTCGGCGTGTGCTCGGAGAATCCTTAGACCCTGAAGTGAAGCACCACGAGTTTATCTGAGGGTTCAGATATGAAGTGCCTTTAATGGAATCAGGCTGCTGTTCTTTGAAATGCTGAACACCTTGGTGCAGAAGCAGGAGGCCTCAGTAAAGGACACAGACCGGCTCCCAAACAAGACCACATGAAGGAAGGCCTGGGAGTCCACTCTTCATCTGGACTTCACTCAGCTCTCTCAGGACTCTTCATCACTTTGATTCCACGTCTTAGTTCCTGGTCTCCTCCACAAACAGCCAGCTCGTGTGTGTCTCTATCAGACGGTGTTTGGATGAGAGTGTGTTCATTAAAGACGTCTCATTAGAGACCAGGTCCGTCTGATGGAGGTCCTCGGGTGAGTCTGGGAGGCTTTTAATGGAGGAGCTCGTCTGGCAGAGGAGGAGGAGGAGGAGGAGGAGGAGGAGGAGGAGGAGGAAGTGTTGACCTGTGAGTATTTTCAGAATAATGCGTCTCCTCTCTTTAATGGAGCTCAGGACGTCCCTGAAGAGGACGAGGACGAGGAAGAGGCAGTTAGTCAGAGCTGAACAGATGCTCTCTGATCGTACAGTGAACGCACCGCCACAGGAGGAGGAGGAGGAGGAGGAGGAGGAGGAGGAGGAGGAGGAGGAGGAGAAAGAGGAGGAAGAGGAGGAAGAGGAGGAGGAGGAAGAGGAGGAGGAGGAGGAGGAAGAGGAGGAGGAGGAAGAGGAGGAGGAAGAGGAGGAAGAGGAGGAAGAGGAGGAGGAGGAGGAGGAGGAAGAGGAGGAGGAGGAAGAGGAGGAGGAGGAGGAGGAGGAGGAGGAAGAGGAGGAGGAGGAGGAAGAGGAGGAGGAGGAGGAGGAGGAGGAGGAGGAGGAAGAGGAGGAGGAGGAGGAAGAGGAGGAGGAGGAGGAGGAGGAGAAGAGGAGGAGGAGGAAGAGACGGAGGAGGAAGAGGAGGAGGAGGAGGAGGAGGAGGAGGAGAGGAGGAGGAGGAGAAAGAGATGGAGGAGGAGGAGGAGGAGGAGGAGGAGACGGAGGAAGAGGAGGAGGAGCATCTCTCTTTTCTCACGGAATCATGCTAACAGTTTCCCTCCACTTCCATTCTTTGTGCTAAGGCAGGTGTGTTCCTCCTCCTTCACACACACACACATACACACACACACACACACACACACACACACACACACACACACACACACACACACACACACACACACACACACACACACACACACACACACACACACCTGTATGTTCCATGTTGATTTAAGATCAACTGTAAAATGTGAGTTATAGAATCAGCCCCAGCAGACAGTGGTTACCTGTCCTCCACCAGAGGACTCCTGTCCTCCACCCGAGGACTCCTGTCCTCCACCAGAGGACTCCTGTCCTCCACCAGAGGACTCGTGTCCTCCACCAGAGGACTCGTGTCCTCCACCTGAGGACTTGTGTCCTCCACCAGAGGACTCGTGTCCTCCACCAGAGGACTCGTGTGTTATTCATGAGGACGTCTCCTTCAGAATAAAACATCTTTAATTCATCGTCTGTGAGTGACTCTCAGGAGGAGCATGGTTGGATGTGATCGATGTTGCTCTCCACTTTAAGATAAAGGAGGGAGGAGGGATGTTGTTGTCACGGCGACAGTGTTGATTGGATGTTTAATGTTGCTCAGGTAATCAGGTGAGGGAATAAACAGCTGACTCTTAATTACAGAGGACGGAGAGGAACAAGCTCCAGAGAAGATTCTATTGGATCAAACCTGACAGAGTGAGACATCTCCATGTTTCCTGGTCCCCAGAGGATGATCCCTGTGTGTCTCTGTTAACCAGAGGATGATCCCTGTGTGTCTCTGTTAACCAGAGGATGATCCCTGTGTGTCTCTGCTCCCCAGAGGATGATCCCTGTGTGTCTCTGCTCCCCAGAGGATTATCCCTGTGTGTCTCTGCTCCCCAGAGGATGATCCCTGTGTGTCTTTGTTAACCAGAGGATGATCACGGTGTGTCTTTGTTAACCAGAGGATGATCCCTGTGTGTCTCTGCTCCCCAGAGGATTATCCCTGTGTGTCTCTGTTAACCAGAGGATGATCCCTGTGTGTCTCTGTTAACCAGAGGATGATCCCTGTGTGTCTTTGTTAACCAGAGGATGATCCCTGTGTGTGTTTGTTAACCAGAGGATGATCCCTGTGTGTCTTTGTTAACCAGAGGATGATCCCTGTGTGTGTTTGTTAACCAGAGGATGATCCCTGTGTGTGTTTGTTCACCAGAGGATGATCCCTGTGTGTCTTTGTTCACCAGAGGCTGATCCCTGTGTGTCTTTGTTAACCAGAGGCTGATCCCTGTGTGTCTCTGTTAACCAGAGGCTGATCCCTGTGTGTCTCTGTTCACCAGAGGATGATCCCTGTGTGTCTCTGTTAACCAGAGGATGATCCCTGTGTGTCTCTGTTAACCAGAGGATGATCCCTGTGTGTCTCTGTTCACCAGGACCTCTGTCTTTGGGATCTGAGGGTGAATGCAGGACTTCAGCTTGGCCTGGTTTAGTTCCTGTTGAGCAGGTAATGATCAGACTTCCTCTGACACAGCTGCCTCGTCAGTATCAGGATGCTTACTCAGCTCACAGAGGATTCATGAGCTCCTGCTGCCCCCTGCAGGAGAGAGTTTGAACTGAAACACTCTCAGGTCCAGCTGATCCTCTGAAACTGTAGATATCTCCTTCTTTAGGGCAAACTGTTGTCACACAGAGAGTTCCTGAACTCAGTCTGAAGTGTGGTTCACCACCTCACCAAACTCTCCCTTACTCACCCCTCCTGTCCGTGATGTGACCGAGGCCTCCGAGGACAAGAAGCTTCTGTGATGTACGATAAGTATGATCCTCCATTAGTCAAGTTTTTAAATCACCAGAGCCTATCAATAAAGATTATTTAACACAACCACCACCCTCTTCTTCTTCTTCTTCCTCCAACCGGTGCATTTCAAACAGCTGCTCACACTGTACCTTTAAATACTACACTGTACCTTTAAATACTACACTGTACCTTTAAATACTACACACTGCACCTTTAAATACTACACACTGCACCTTTAAATACCATACACTGTACCTTTAAATACTACACACTGTACCTTTAAATACTACACACTGCACCTTTAAATACCATACACTGTACCTTTAAATACTACACACTGTACCTTTAAATACTACACACTGTACCTTTAAATACTACACACTGTACCTTTAAATACTACACTGTACCTTTTAATGCTACACTGTACCTTTAAATACTACACACTGTACCTTTAAATACTACACACTGTACCTTTAAATACTACACACTGCACCTTTAAATACTACACACTGCACCTTTAAATACTACACACTGCACCTTTAAATACTACACACTGCACCTTTAAATACTACACACTGCACCATTAAATACTACACACTGCACCTTTAAATACTACACACTGCACCATTAAATACTACACACTGCACCTTTAAATACTACACACTGCACCTTTAAATACTACACACTGCACCTTTAAATACTACACACTGTACCTTTAAATACAACTCACGGCACCTTTAAATACTACACACTGCACCTTTAAATACTACACACTGCACCTTTAAATACTACACACTGTACCTTTAAATACTACACACTGCACCTTTAAATACTACACACTGCACCATTAAATACTACACACTGTACCTTTAAATACTACACACTGCACCTTTAAATACTACACACTGCACCATTAAATACTACACACTGCACCTTTAAATACTACACTGCACCTTTAAATGCTACACTGCACCTTTAAATGCTACACTGCACCTTTAAATACTACACTGTACCTTTAAATGCTACACTGTACCTTTAAATGCTACACTGCACCTTTAAATGCTACACTGTACCTTTAAATACTACACACTGTACCTTTAAATGCTACACTGCACCTTTAAATACTACACACTGCACCTCTAAATACTACACACTGTACCTTTAAATGCTACACTGTACCTTTAAGAGTGATAGAAATATTGTAGTGTGTGATTCACACGTTTAAATAAAGTTAATTCATTTCTTTATTGATCTCCTGGTGATGTGATGACGTTGAATAAAGGCTGTTGTCCTACATCATCATCATCATCATCATCATCATCAGGTAAACCAGTATCTACTGGTCTGGTCTTCACCCAGGAACATGAATATGTTTAGACCTGGACCCTCAGAGGTTTGAACACAGACTCAGGGATCAGCACAGAGACTCTTTATTAACACAGAGAGCAGCTGGAGGTCACGTTTACACCGAGGGTCACTTTAACATTTAAACACAGGACGCTCATGATGAGACTGGAGCTCCAATCAGACCAGGGTTCATCTGCAGGTCTGAGGTGGATCCGGTCTAAGGGGACCTTCAGTCCTCGTCCTTTCAGCTGCGAACAGACGAGACTTTGATCCAAGCTCTACCCGGTGTAGGGAAACTTGAGGAGTGCGGCCTGACGTGGGCCGAGCCTCAGGTTCCTCAGGTCCACCCTGCTCTCAACGGGCAGGTCGCTGCTGTTGGTGCTGAGGACGACCTCCGCCCCCGGGGGCAGCATGGCGCCGCTCAGCTGCAGCACCGCCGCCTCCTCTGCCCAGTTGAACGCCGCCACGTAACGCTGACTTTGATCCCAGACACGCAGGTACGCCAGCGAGGAGGAGGAGTTAGAGAGGAGCAGGAAGTCCCCGAACAGCAGGGAGCGCTCTTTACCTCGCAGCTCGCTCAGCGTTTTGAAGAACTTCCTGGAGGTCAGACGCTCGCCACGCTCCTTCTGAACACAGAGAACAAACACGACCGTTACATCTGAGACACACCGCCGCCTCGCCATCAGGGGACACGTCTGCTTACCTGCTGAGTCCCGTTCAGCTTCTCGTCAGAGTCCCAAAGCATTCTGGGAAACTTGGTGTCCTTAAACAGAAAGAGATCACATGATCAATCAAGGGGAGGGGCTTAAATCTGCGATAACCAATCAGAATGACTGAGACCATGAACTCATTACGAAGACAGAGGCTCCGCCCTGTGGCCCTCTGAGGTACTGCAGGTATATCAGCTCTAGACCGGGTTGTGGGTCTGAACACAGACAGACTCTAGTCCGTCTCTCTCAGGAGGGTTTGAAGTGGTCATAACCACAAACACAGCCTGAGTCTACTCTGAGGTCCTCACCTCGTCCGTCAGTCCGATCTCGTCCCCGTAGTTCACCATGGGGGTCCCGGGCAGCGTGAGCAGCAGCAGCAGGTTCAGCCTGGCCTGATCCGGGCCAACCAGCGACGCCAGGTGACCCTGGTCCCGCCCCCCCAGGTTCCAGGCCAGCTGGCTCTGATTGTGGGATGAGGACAGCAGCTGGACAGACTGAGCGCGCTCAGTGGCGTCCGCGCTGCCAGAGAGGAGGACCCTGGAGATCAGCAGGTCGACCCCGGTGGAGGAGAGGAGCGCCGAGACGTCTTCAGCCGCGGAGCACTCAGTGACGCCGATCAGGACTCTGAAAACCAAAACAAGTCTGGATTCATGTGCTGGGACCCCGGACTGAAGGAGAGACGGACGACCCCACAGACCCCCCAACAAGTGAAGCCAAAACATGTAGAGCTCCCCCTGGTGACAGTGTTTGTGTGTTTGTTTGTGTGCATGTGTGCTTGTGTTTGTTTGTTTGTGTGTGTGTGTGTGTGTGTGTTTGTGTGTGTTTGTGTACTTGTTTGTTTGTGTGTTTGTTTGTTTGTGTGTGTGTTTGTTTGTGTGTGTGTTTGTGTGTTTGTTTGTTTGTGTGTGTGTTTGTTTGTGTGTGTGTTTGTGTACTTGTTTGTTTGTGTGTGTGTGTGTTTGTGTACTTGTTTTTTTGTGTGTGTTTGTGTACTTGTTTGTTTGTGTGTGTTTGTGTGTGTGTTTGTGTGTGTTTGTGTACTTGTTTGTTTGTGTGTGTTTGTGTACTTGTTTGTTTGTGTGTGTTTGTGTGTGTGTTTTTGTGTGTTTGTGTGTGTTTGTGTGTGTTTGTGTGTGTTTGTGTACTTGTTTGTTTGTGTGTTTGTGTGTTTGTGTGTTGGTTTGTTTGTTTGTTTGTTTGTTTGTTTGTTTGTTTGTTTGTTTGTGCGTGCGTGCGTGCGTGCGTGCGTGCGTGTTTGTTTGTTTGTTTAGGGGGAACTCTGAGGAACAAAGAGAGATCTGCTGATCTGGACCCTGTTTAGGTGGACCCGGTCTCAGCAGATGGTTCTGACCTCTTGTCGATCCGCTCCCCCGTCCTGTTCTGGATGATGGCTCGGATGTCGGTCCACAGAGACGGCACCATGGCAGCCACACGCTCCACCCCCGACAGCTGCACGCCGTCCACGCCTTGATCCAGCCAGAAGACCAGACCGGACTGAGCACAGAGAGACACAGTCAACCACAGCGCCCCCTGCTGTCCCTCACAGACTAACTCTCAGCCTGTGACCTCTGTCATCAGAGATCATCAGGTCTGTGTTTGGATCCTGAGTCTGAGCCTCACCTTCAGCCTCTCAGCCACGCTGGTCACACTGGTGTTGGAGAACCAGGGTCCAGATGATCCCTGGTAGTTCGGGGTCAGATCCAGAATCACAGAAATATCTGCAGAGACACCAAATCACCAAGACCGTTATCAGATCAGAGTGTCCCTCTGTGCAGGTCTTCAGAGGTTCGGTTCTCACCCTTCTTGTGGGCGGCCCGGATCAGGCCTTTGAACTGCTCCAGGTTCCCGTTCTCAGGAGAGACCTCCTCGAACCTCAGACCGATCGCCTCGTCTGCAGGGGCGACGTGGAGCGGACCCAAGACCAGGGACCTCACCTTCAGGTCTGACAGACTGCTGACCCTCTGCTCCACACCTGAGGAAGAAGAGGAGGAGAGAGGAGGAGGAGAGAGGGGAGGAGGAGGAGGAGGAGGAGGAGGAGGAGGAGAGAGGAGGAGGAGGAGAGAGGGGAGGAGGAGAGAGGAGAGAGTAGGACAAGAGGGAGGAGGAAAAGGAGGAGGTTGATTATAGTGGTTTTACCTCCACTTT
>NC_048293.1:28672516-28718119 GCF_009762535.1 Notolabrus celidotus
GTTGTGGTGTCTTCCAGTGTCCCAGGTGGAGGTGAGTGAGGGGGAGAGCTTTGTGAAACTTCCTTACATAACAATGGTCAGGTTGCCCGAGGACCACACCGTGGAGTGGAGTCGCTGCACCCACGAGACGATGAAGGTCCACGTGTATCACAATGCCAGCAGCCATATCATTGATCAGGACCAGATTTACCGGGGACGTACAAGCATGAAGCAGGGATCACGAACCAATGGAGAACTCATTCTGAGGGACTTTAGTCTGACCCTGAAGGACCCCTGCTACAGGGACAGTGGCACCTACATCTGCACCGTGCATAGGGGGCGAGAGATCCTGATGCAGAAAGTAATACGGCTGCATGTCAAAGGTCAGGATCTGTACCAGTCAGAGTTCTGTGTGGAACAACACAATGTGTGTAATACTATGCTAACATCTTAACCTCTCCTTTTTACAACCCTGACTCAAAGATGTTGAACTTCATGTAAAACACACAGAGACGTCTGTGAAGGTTCTCAGTCATCCAGGTCATGGTAATCCAAAGCTTGATCCCTAAGGCAACTGGACTGGTAGAAGTTCTTGAAGACGTTTCACCTCTCCTCCGAAAGGCTTCTTCACGACTGTCAGGAACTAGACTAACAACCCCACTTAGGACTCTTTGGGACTCCTGGACACACCCATGACTGTTAGTGGCTTATATGTTCGAGCTCTTCCCCGGTCTGGTCAGAACTGAAGAAGCCTTTCGGAGGAGAGGTGAAACATCTTCAAGAACTTCTACCAGTCCAGTTGCCTTACGGATCAAGCTTTGGAACACACACAGAAACATGTTTCCTTTTCATCTGCTCTTCTTTGAACAACACTCTGTAGACGTTGGTGAACCCAGGAGACCAGGTCCTGCAGCCTATTGCACCAGCTGTGCTCAAGTTGTGTCCTGGTTTAGGGTGTAAAGTCCACCCTAATCCACACGTTGAAACTCGTTAGTTTGTAACTTAAGTTGTGTCATTGTTTGGTTTCAGCACAGAGACGTAAGGTTCATCTTAACTAGTAGACCGTAACGTCCAAACTAACCACAACATTGTCGCAGATATGACGTTAACACTTACAGCAGCCAATCAGAGGAAAGCACCAATTTTGATGCTGGGTTGTTACATTTGTTATCTTTCGTGCCTAATCTTCTCCAAACTGACCGACAGCTGACACAAACTTACGTTACTGGATGTTTGGACTGTTGCAGAACATCAACAGAGGGTATGTAAGTCTTGATAAAGTGTCAGTAAGGTAACTACAGCCTAAACCCTTAATCTATGGGGTTTATAATAACAGTGACATTGAGTGGTAAAATGATCAACAACAACGTTAATACTCTGGAGTTCAAATCTTGGTCATCATATTTTTCCAAAGGATGTAATCTCTCTCTGGTAACACGTTGCTGAAGTAATCTAGCTGGGACAACCGTCTGTATCTCCTCATGCTCCAATTCATCCCTCCTTTCAAAATGACGTGCCATGGCCACCTACGGAGGACTTTACACCTACTAGGAGCCAAGTGTAAGAATTAGGTTTTAACTTAGGCTGACGTTGGAACTATCTCAGCTGGTGCAACGTCCAAAACCTTAGTAGAGTGTAAACTCCATCCTAAATGAGAAATTACGTTCAAACTAGGCTACGTTTGAGCTTACGCACAGCTGGTGCAACAGGCTGCTTGACTTTAAAGTCACATGTTGTCCCAGTCTTACCTGATAGAGGATTTCAGCTGCTCAACAGATTAGGGTCTCCTTTGAAGCGGTTTTGAGACCTTGCAGTGGTTTCCACTACAGAGTCACAGTTTTTTAATTGCTGTAGTAAAACCATGTTGTGGTTTTTGTCCCCTCAGTGGCTCAGGAGAAGGTGGAGACAGGGGATTGGTCCAAAACCTTCACGCTGCCCTTCGTAACAACAGCTCAGCTGCCTGAAGATTCCACGGTGGAGTGGACGCGCTCTGAGCCCAAAAACATGACGGTCCATGTGTTCGAGAACGGCAAAGATCAGCCCTGCAAACAGGATGAGTGTTACCTCGGTAAGACCAGGATGAACAGTGACCCTCTGCGATCCAGAGACCTCAGTCTGACCGTCTCTAACTCAGGCTGCAGTGACACAGGGACCTACATCTGCACGGTCCGCAGGGAGGGATTCATCCTGGCCCAGAAGAAGGTTCTTCATCGGGTCAGAGGTCAGTAATCTTGGTGCAGGTCAGAGGTCAGAGGGTGGGCTGATGATTTCAGAATCACTGCTGTCTGATCACCTGTGTTCTGGTTTGTAGGCGGGACTTATGAGACCGTGGAGGTGGATTGGACGGCCCAAACCGTCAAGCTGCCGTGGTTGATCAAAGCTGACCTGCCTGAGCATGCGTCAGTGGAGTGGAAACGTTCAATGGAAGGAAACAATATTTACACCAGGAAGGTGCATGTGTTTAAAGATGGTCAGGACCAACCCGACCAACAGGACCAGTCATACCAAGGCCGCACCACCATGAGGAGAAACCCACTGCAGAGCGGAGATCTGAGTCTGACTTTAAACGACCCCAACTTTCAAGATCACGGGACTTACAAGTGTGTTGTCCAAGTGAACGGAGAAACTGTGTGGGAGAAGACAGTGCAGCTCCAAGGTCAGTACTGGAGATAGAGGTCAGAGGTCGAACCACTTCAGCTGCCTCATCCATCAGGTGGAGACTCCTGTGTGTGTTTACTGGGACTTGAGGGTGTGGTTGTTTGTTGTGTGTGTATGAGCTGGTGGTGGGATCCACGTGGTCTTGGTTTTATAAGCTGGTGGTGGGATCCACGTGGTCTTGGTTTTGTAATGGTGGCGGGATCCACCTGGTCTTGGTCTTGCAATGGTGGTGGTGTATGAATGTGTCTTCATGGTGAATCACAGTGTAGCAGAGCCGACAGAGACCTTCCTGTCTGTGGGGATGGTTTAAAGTTACCCTGACGCTGAGCTGACCTCCAACCAGCTCCTCTGTAGACCTGAAAGAGTCCCTGAAACCAGGAGAGGTAGAGACCACAGCAACAAGGTTCACAGCTGAGACATTACCTCATTTAGTTTTAAAGACCAGTCCAGGTCCCATTCACCTGGTCTAACGTTACCTTCAATGTCCACTTTAATGTGGATCACAACAAAGAAGAGGATCAGGTTTGAACTGGACCCTGAGTGTAAATGTTCAGTACAATATTAGTCTGTATTTTATTTAGTCTTATTTATGACATATTATGAAATATTGTCAATGTGAAGGATGTGTTATCAATAAAGTTGATTTGAATAAGGAGATGGAGGAAACTCCCAGAGCGTCATAAACTGTGTTTAAATCATCTGAGGGGGGGTTTATTATAACGGGACGGATATTTTATTAATAGAAAAAAAATGATGTCAGAATGCACCTTTTTAATTTGGTTGTGATCCGCCAGTGAATCAATGTAATCCACCTGAAACAGTGGAACACATGATCTTATAGGAGATTGTGTCATGAGGACTTTTTTGCAATTTTTGAAGTGGTTAAAGCAAAATCATGTTTCATCAACAGGTCAAATCTACAACAGGGTTATTACGTTTAGAAGGGATTGTGGTTTATTTAAAAGAATTAAGGTCAATTTATTTATTTTTATTTATATTTATATTTATATTTTGTTTTGTTTTATTTATTTATTTATTTGTTTTGTTTAATTTATTTGTTTTGTTTTGTTTTGTTTTGTTTAATTTATTAATTTATTAATTTATTAATTTATTAATTTATTATTTTTTTTAATTTTTATTTATTTAGTTTAGTTTGTTTCTTTTGATTTCATTGAATTACTTCCTGCCTGTAGAACTCCCGGTTATCACTCGGGTCCAGTTGGGGGCGGTGATGCTTCTATAAGCTGGTTTGCAAACCGCCAATAAACTCCACAGAAGAAGAAGCAGAAGACGTAAATTGAGAGAAGAAGAAGGAGGAGGAGTCGGAAGTAGAAAGCCGCGGCAGCAGCAGCCTCGTTCAGTCTCTCAGCTGAAGATGGCGGACACAGAAGGTGAGTGAGCTGCACGATTATCTGAACACTCTTTACTTCAAACTTCAAACTTTAAACTTTAAACTTTAAACTTTAAACTTTAAACCTTCACCTGAGTCACGGTCTGAGGTCTGGACCGGACCCGGGCCGTGTCAGCTGTGGACTCACCTGTCCACGCGCTCCTCGGAACCTCGTGGAGAGAAAAACCTTTAAATGTATTTGATCATGACTCGAAGAGTTCAGTCTTCAGGTCTGTCTTAAAGCCGGTCTGAAGTGTTTGAAGGGACTTTATTCAGACCATTAAACCGGTCCGAGGTCTGCTCGTGGTTTATAAGGACCCACGCGTGGAACCTGAGGTCCGCGTGCAGCTCTGCAGCTCTCCCCCTGCAGATCCCCAGAGTGATCTCAGAGACCTCAGCTCCTCTCAGAGACCTTATAAAGTGACCCCCATCTGGAGTGGTCTCTGCAGATCCACCAGGTCCAGCGTGGTTCTGATTAATCAGCTGTTTTTAAACGTTTCTGTGGTTTTAAGGCCTGTTAGCTTCATGCTAGCCGCCCGATGCTAACAACCACGTGTTGTGTGAGAGGACACGTGGGCTGAAGTCCTGAACCTGCAAACACCAGAGTCCACTTAGACCACTTACAGCTGGACTTACAAACTGTCCTTTACTTTATTATTAAAACATGTTTAATGTTTTATTTTCAAGTTTCATAAAAAAAAATCTGAATTTATTTTAAATTAATTTCTATCAGTTATTAAAGATTTAACTAAATATACTCATTTAATCACAGGGAAATTAAAATAACTCAATATTTGTAGCTTACAACTCAATGAAAATGTTAATTATAATTAAATTAAGTAAAATTTTCAGTTATTAGAAATAAGATGAACTTTTTACTGCATTTCATCACCATCAGTTTGTTTCTTTAATGTGTTTATTAAATACTAGAAAGTTGTAAAAATCAAACTGAGTTTAAGAAAAAACAAAACGACATTTTCTAGAAACCAGAAAATCTGATTATTGATCCACAACATGAAGAGTTTTTAATATAATTCTGCTGCAGAAGTGAATATAAACTAACTTCTAAACTCTCCTTTACTTTGAAAATATTTAATTTAAACTTAAGATTTTTTATGCAACATAAAAATAAAACTTATTTTTATGTTGCATAAAAAAATCTTGAGTTTTAAATTGAATTTTCATCAGTTATTAAAGAGTTATGTAAATAAACTCATTTTATTACATGGAAATTAAAATAATTCAACAAACAAAAAAATCTGAATTATAATTCTGTTAATTTAAAGTTATTAGAAATAAGATGAAGCTTTTTACTGCATGACGTCAGAGACAGCGGTTTGTTTGAAGATCCCTGCAGTTATAGTCATTCATAATTTAATGTAGAACGTGTTTATTAAATACCAGAAAGTTTTAAAAATAAAACTCTGAAATATTTATTTTTAAGAATAAAAAAAAAGCTCATTTTCTAGAAACCAGAAAATGTCTTTCAAACAGAAAGTCTGATTATTGATCAACAAGAAGAGTTTTTAAAATAATTCTCGGTTCATGTGTTTCTCATTCCTTGTTTCAGCATCGTCAGTGAAGAAGAAGAAGAAGACGAAGAAGATCAGTGAAGATGAAGTCGGGGTGAGTGTGAGGAGGCTGATGATGATGATGATGATGAAGTGTGTTCTCTCTCCTGGATGAGGATTAGACATTCTGTGTTTGTGTTACAGGAGATCCAGCAGAGCGGGGACTTCCTGATCCAGCCCGAGTCAAAGGTCGCGTCTTTGGACACGTCGCAGTGGCCTCTGTTACTGAAGGTAACCCTCCTCACCTGGTGGTCCTCTATAAGGTCCTCTATGTCTCCCCGGAGTCTTCGGTGTGTGACATGATGAAGAAGTTTATCCATTCGCTGAGCGCCCATCTCGTCACAGGCCCTAGCTCCGCCCTCGTTCTGGGGGCGGGGCCTCTCCACTTCGGTGTAGGCGTCGCTCTGGCGTTCTGTCACGGCGACCCGAAACCGTCCGGAGAGCGGGACGCGACTCGATGTCCGCCGAGACGATTTAACGTTCTGATTACACGCCGCTGAGACGACGAGAGTTTAATAATAATGAACGAGTTTCATGACCGAGATTTAAAAACGAACGTTTTTATTTTGTTTCTGCAGAACTTTGATAAACTGAACATCCGGACCGCTCACTACACCCCCCTCCCCAACGGCTGCAACCCTCTGAAGAGGAACATCCAGGACTATGTCAGGTTAGTACTGTCAGATCTAGATCAATGCTATGCTAGTAAGCCAGCAATAGCCTCAGATCAATGCTATGCTAGTAGGCCATCTATAGATTCAGAAATTCTATGCCAGCAAGATCAATGCTATGCTATTAATCCAGCTATAGCTTCCGATAAATGCTATGCTAACAAAGAGCTAACATTGCTTTTACTTCCTGTTTCCTGTCAGGTCGGGCTTCATTAACCTGGACAAACCGGCGAACCCGTCGTCTCACGAGGTGGTGGCGTGGATCAGGAGGATCCTGCGCGTGGAGAAGACGGGTCACAGCGGGACGCTCGACCCGAAGGTCACGGGCTGTCTGATCGTCTGCGTGGATCGAGCCACGCGATTGGTCAAGTCCCAGCAGAGCGCCGGTACGCCGTCTCCTCTCGTTTGGTTTGATAGTTTTAAAAAGTCAGTGACCCGGTTGACGCGTCTCCGCCCGGCTGGCGGGCGTGAGCACAGTAAAACAAGCGGCCCCCCTCACTACTCTCTGTGTGTGTGTTGCAGGTAAAGAGTATGTGGGGATCGTTCGGCTGCACAATGCCATAGAGAACGAGCACACGCTGGCTCGGGTAAGTCCGAGCGCCCGGCTGACGATACATCGTAAAGTTTAACGTTAAATCACATGACTGATAGAAAGATGGAGGACATGACTCCTCCTCCTGATGCTGGAGTCTTAGTTTTGATGCCCCGCCCCTTCCTCTGAACTATGATTTACAGTGTGACCCATGTCTCATCTGTTCATATGGAGGAGGCGGGGCTTAAGACGTCCCGTCGGCAGGGGGAGCTCTGAATGCTGTCACGTGGTCAGTCTTTTGTCTCCACCTGCTGTGTCTGATTCATGTCTCGTGTCTGCAGGGTTTGGAGACGCTGACCGGCGCCCTGTTCCAGCGCCCGCCGCTGATCGCCGCCGTGAAACGCCAGCTGAGAGTCAGAACGATCTACGAGAGCAAGCTGATCGAGTACGACCCCGAGCGGCGGCTTGGTAAGATCAGACGTTGATTCTCTCACAGCGTGTTAGAAACACCTCGCCGTGTGTGTGTGATGTCAGAGGTCACATGATGATGCTCTCCTGCAGGTATCTTCTGGGTGAGCTGTGAAGCTGGAACCTACATCCGGACTCTGTGTGTCCACCTGGGGCTGATGCTCGGGGTCGGAGGTCAGATGCAGGAACTCCGGAGAGTGCGGTCTGGCGTGCTGGGAGAGAAGGTGAGCGTCACTTCCTGTCGATGACCTCAGAGTGACATCACAGGGCTCAAAGCGTTGAGTTCAGGCCCGCTGCCCCGTGCAGGTCTGCTAATTAGACTTTGACACATAAACCTGCAGCAGGGACTCAGAATCCACGTCTGCTCAGATCGTGGAGCGTCCATGCTGCTGACATCATCATGACATCACTGTATCTGCTGACATCATCACCATCACATGTTCTAACTCAGCTGTGTGTGTGTGTGTTCTCAGGACCACATGGTGACCATGCACGACGTGCTGGACGCTCAGTGGCAGCTGGACCACAACAAAGACGAGACGTACCTGAGGAGAGTGATCTTCCCTCTGGAGAAGCTGCTCGTCTCCCACAAACGCATCGTGATGAAGGACAGCGCGGTGAGTCTTCGGCGCCTGTAGCTCCGCCTCTTCTTTGTTCTGATCGTTTTACCTGGACGTGAACTCACCTGAGCGTCCCCGCCGTTGTCTCTGCAGGTGAACGCCATCTGTTACGGAGCAAAGATCATGCTGCCGGGCGTCCTCAGGTACGAGGACGGCATCGAGATGAACCAGGACATCGTGGTCATCACCACGAAGGGCGAGGCCATCTGCACAGGTGAGCGACAGGTGTGGTGTGTTCAGGTGTGGCGTGTTCAGGTGTGTCGGGCGAAGCCACATGATGAGTTGAGTAGCGTCAGCAGCCTTCGGGCCGTGGTGACCTGCTATCTATCACCCTTTTCTGATGGCTGCCCGTGATGTCACCTCTTTGACCTCGGGTGTGTGACCTCGTTAACCTCAGGTGTGTAACCCGACTCTCTCTCTCTGTCCTCCAGCTGTGGCTCTGATGACCACGGCGGTCATCTCCACCTGTGACCACGGCGTGGTGGCGAAGATAAAGAGGGTGATCATGGAGAGGGACACGTATCCCCGGAAGTGGGGTCTGGGACCAAAGGTGAGGGTCATAGGTCAGCTGGTGAAGGGGGAGGAAGTGGTCTCCTGTGAACTCTGAACGTTTAATAAAGTTTTATTTGAATGTGTCTCCAGGCGAGTCAGAAGAAGATGATGATTCAGAAAGGACTCCTCGACAAGCACGGGAAACCAAACGGGAGCACGCCGGGAGACTGGAAGACCCAATACGTAGACTACAGGTGCGTCTCACCTGGGGGCGGCGCAACTGTGACTGTGTGTGTGACGCAGACAGTTATCCCTCACCGCGCTGACGTGCGCTCTGAGGGAGTCAGTCTGCTACAGAAACTCTCAGCCGTGAACTCCTCGGCTCAGCTGTCTGCTGAGCCTCAGCTCACCTGAGGACACTGATGACATCAGAGCAGTGATGTCACAGTCTGTGGTCACATCAGAGCAGTGATGTCACAGTCTGTGGTGACATCAAAGCAGTGATGTCACAGTCTGTGGTGACATCAAAGCAGTGATGTCACACTGTGGTGACATCAAAGCAGTGATGTCACACTGTGGTGACATCAAAGCAGTGATGTCACACCGTCTGGGTCCATCCAGTATACCAGGATGTAAAGTTAATCTCCGCACATGTCAGGAGATTAAAGTCAATGCGATGAAATAAGTCATGACCCTCCTCCACCAGCAGGAGGCGCTCTCTGACTCCTCCTGTTTGACCAATCGGTTCTCTTCTTCTTCCTCACAGCGTCACCAAGGGGAAGGAGGAACCAGAAGAATCTCCAGGAGACGCTTCAGCAAAGGTAAACTCACCTCCAGTCAGCTGAGAGCTTCATCAGTCTTTATTTAAAGGTCACATGACCTCGTGATGTCATCTAGAATCTGTCTGATCCAGTGCGTTTCTCTGACCTTTGACCCCTGTGCTCTGCAGAGGAAGAGGGAGGT
This sequence comes from Notolabrus celidotus, assembly GCF_009762535.1. Lineage (NCBI taxonomy): Eukaryota > Metazoa > Chordata > Actinopteri > Labriformes > Labridae > Notolabrus > Notolabrus celidotus. The sequence goes on from NC_048293.1 coordinate 28,681,861, forward strand.
GACGGAGAGCGACGGCGAGGTGACGACGACACCCAACACGCCGTCTGCAGAGGAGATAAAGAAAGAGAAGAAGAAGAAAAAGAAAGAGAAGAGGATGAAGCTGGAGGAGGCGGAGGCGGACGAAGGGGCGGAGCCAGAGGAGGCAGAGGCGGAGCCTGAGACAGAGGTGAGTTTTAGTTCCTGGATGCAGATTTTCATTGTTGGAGTTAAATTTTAAATAAAGTTAAATTGAAATAATCTGATGACCCGCTCGTCGTCCTGCAGGTGGTCGACAGCGCCAAAAAGAAGAAGAAGAAGAAGAAACAGAAAGAGAGCGACGCATCAGAGTGACAATGGATCTATGATCCGAGACAGACTCCGCCCACAGACGCACATGTCTGAGCGCAAAGCATTGTGGGAATACTATGACTATGGACTGCATGAACGCAGAAGAGAGAAGAGGACGGTTTTTGTTTTTTATATAAATTTTATTGTTTGTTTTTTTTCAGCTGTAAATACCTCGACAGGAAACCTGTTTGTAATTTCAAAATAAAAGTCTTGTTTTCTGTAATCCTCTTAATTCATGTTCCCATCGGGTCTTTGAGGGACTGAGACGCCCCTGAATGTTTCAGACTCCACTGAACCAGGTTTTATGTTTTAGGAGAGAGCCGGATCCACTTTAACTCTCAGTTTAAAGACCAAACCTCACAGCAGACCGTCAGACACGCTCCTGTTCCTGCTTACAGTCATTAAAGGGTTAAATTACTGAACTCCAGGAGCTCTGAGGGGAGAGGAGATCAATCTGCTAATGTGTAGGAATGTCAGGCTGTCCCTTCATGACGCTCACTCAGATTTCATTAGTTTTTATTTCATGATTTCTTTGAACATACAGATGTGAACATGCGTGCAGACAGTGACAACGTGAGGTCATGATCTGAACAAGAAGGCACATGTTTGAGGGATGACAGGATGGGGACCTGATCACACCTGATCACACCTGATCATGATCTTTCCCTCCAGCTGCAGACCGTTTGAGTCAAGCTTTGAAACAGACTGTGGTTTGCTACAGACTGAATGTAGTCTGTTCTGTTGGATCTGGTCTGCAGGATGAGTCACACGTTACTGGGTTTCTGGAAGGGAACATCTAAGCTGCTAGAGAAACTGCTTCTTTAGCATCCCTGATGATTTAAAAAGAGAAGTGGTTTATACGTCATTAAATAATTTTCACAGCAACCAAATAAAAAGAACGAGCGAGCGCCGTGCATTGTGGGAAACGGCACGTGGGGCAGACTGAGAAATGTCCCTGAATCTGGGGAGTTTACCACACTGCAGATTTTGCTCTTCATACTACAGACTGAATTTAGGCTGAATCCGTACGTACTGATAGGACAGTAGGCGGTTTAAATAACAGTCCTGGTCTGATGTGAAGCTGAGACCTGAGGAGATCCATGAATGTTTACCTGCAGAGGGAATCAAACACGTGTGTGGAACTCAGGACCTGAAGGCATCACAGGTCCACAGAGACTCAGACATGAACTCATGAGTAAAGACACATGGAGGAGGATCAGAGACATGACAGACTTCATGTTTGGAGGTCGAGTAAGAAAATATCTAGTTTTAAAATAAAACCTGAGACCTTTATGTGTTTTCTTTCTGCTCCCTCCATCATGTCCTCTCAGGGGTCCTGACCCTCAGCTTTAAGTTTCCTACATGATGACCTTTAAGATCTGATAGGCCACGCCCCTTTACACCTGTGAACATGTAAAGGTCCCTCACTGTTTTAAGACTTTATGTCTCTGTACATAATCAGATTAAATCAGACCGGAGCCGGATTACATTAAGTCCCCTGATCTTTGATTCATCTGAACGAAACCTCCAGTCTGTAGAACTCCAGAGTAGGACTGTGCTGGACTGTGCTGGACTCCGGGACAGAGGATTTAGGGACGGCACACGTTCTGATTCTTAGAATAAAGCAGCCGCCTTCAAAGAGAGGGTCACATGACGCATCTCATGAAGTTAGACCTCAGGAGAGGTTTCCTCACACGGTCACAAGGACCAGGACTCCAAAGAGACTGAGTGAGGACTTTATTCTGAAGGAGACTGAGTGAGAACTTTATTCTGAAGGAGACTAAGTGAGGACTTTATTCTGAAGGAGACTGAGTGAGAACTTTATTCTGAAGGAGACTGAGTGAGAACTTTATTCTGTAGGAGACTGAGTGAGAACTTTATTCTGAAGGAGACTGAGTGAGGACTTTATTCTGAAGGAGACTGAGTGAGGACTTTATTCTGAAGGAGACTGAGTGAGGACTTTATTGTGAAGGAGACTGAGTGAGGACTTTATTCTGAAGGAAACTGAGTGAGGACTTTATTCTGAAGGAGACTGAGTGAGGACTTTATTCTGAAGGAGACTGAGTGAGGACTTTATTCTGAAGGAGACTGAGTGAGGACTTTATTCTGAAGGAGACTGAGTGAGAACTTTATTCTGAAGGAGACTGAGTGAGGACTTTATTCTGAAGGAGACTGAGTGAGGACTTTATTCTGAAGGAGACTGAACGAGGACTTTATTCTGAAGGAGACTGAGTGAGGACTTTATTTTGAAGGAGACTGAGTGAGGACTTTATTCTGAAGGAGACTGAGTGAGAACTTTATTCTGAAGGAGACTGAGTGAGAACTTTATTTTGAAGGAGACTGAGTGAGGACTTTATTCTGAAGGAGACTGAGTGAGAACTTTATTCTGAAGGAGACTGAGTGGGGACTTTATTCTGAAGGAGACTGAGTGAGAACTTTATTCTGTAGGAGACTGAGTGAGAACTTTATTCTGAAGGAGACTGAGTGAGGACTTTATTCTGAAGGAGACTGAGTGAGAACTTTATTCTGAAGGAGACTGAGTGAGGACTTTATTCTGAAGGAGACTGAGTGAGGACTTTATTCTGAAGGAGACTGAGTGAGGACTTTATTCTGAAGGAGACTGAGTGAGAACTTTATTCTGTAGGAGACTGAGTGAGGACTTTATTCTGTAGGAGACTGAGTGAGGACTTTATTCTGAAGGAGACTGAGTGAGGACTTTATTTTGAAGGAAACTAAGTGAGGACTTTATTCTGTAGGAGACTGAGTGAGAACTTTATTCTGAAGGAGACTGATTGAGAACTTTATTCTGAAGGAGACTGAGTGAGAACTTTATTCTGAAGGAGACTGAGTGAGAACTTTATTCTGAAGGAGACTGAGCAAGGACTTTATTCTGAAGGAGACTGAGTGAGGACTTTATTCTGAAGGAGACTTAGTGAGGACTTTATTCTGAAGGAGACTGAGTGAGGACTTTATTCTGAAGGAGACTGAGTGAGGACTTTATTCTGAAGGAGACTGAGTGAGGACTTTATTCTGAAGGAGACTGAGTGAGGACTTTATTCTGAAGGAGACTGAGTGAGGACTTTATTTTGAAGGAAACTAAGTGAGGACTTTATTCTGAAGGAGACTGAGTGAGGACTTTATTCTGAGGGAGACTGAGTGAGGACTTTATTTTGAAGGAGCAGAGACAGGAGGTGGAGGTGTCCTCATGAAGCGTCAATAACAAACAGATTAAATTTAAAGCAGCGGTGAGGAAGTCAGTGTGGAGTTTGGCGCCCCCCTGTGGACGAACATGTGTAATGTGTAGTCCCACTTAAAGCTCTATAATCTGGGTTAAGTAAATCGACTGGAATTGATCGGGTTCACTCAATCCAGCTGATCTTTGAAAACCAGGTCCAGATCCCCTGAGCCCAGGTGAGGACCATCAAAATCACTGACTGGTGCTTTAAACCCGTGAACGTACCGCCCCCTGTGATTGGTCAGACACAGTCGCAGGTCAGAGGATCCCTGTGTGAGCTGGTGATGACTCGCACTCTGTGATTGGTCCGTTGTTGCAGGTCAGAGGTCAGCTGCTGCAGGCGAGGACTCGGCCCAAAGACGACCCAGCTCGGGTCGCTCGGGTCTGGTCTGTAGAACGAGTCCAGAATCTCGAGCGTGACGAGGCGCCGCAGCTGCGACAGGGACAGGAAGTCAGCGTCCGACACGTTCTGGTGTCTGAAACAACAAAATAAAACAGTTTAACAAACAGACTCTCAGGACCAGGATCAGGATCAGGGTCAGGATCAGCATCAGGATCAGGATGGAGTCCAGATAACAGACGCTACATCCTGATACGACCATGAAAAAGGTGTGTGCAGGTGTTGCAGACTCACCTGATCCGGAGCGTCCTCAGGTGAGGGAACAGCTGTGGGAGGAGCCTAACCAGGCTGGAGGAGGAGCTCCAGGGCTCCAGGTGCAGGTGTTCCAGGTGAGGAGCGGTGAGCGAGACCACCTGCAGGTCTTCAGGCTGCAGGTCCACACAGAGCGTCAGACTGAGGAGGGAGGACGGCAGGAAGTCAGCGTACGCCGCCAGAGAATGGCCTCCTGTTGGACGGCAGAGTGAGGTCATCATGAGGTCATCATGAGGTCATCATGAGGTCTTAGAGTAACGTGGCAAGGAAGCGTGTTTGTATTCACTCATTCATTTAAATAAAGAAGGTGAAGATGATGTCATCACAGGTGTTGAGTCTGACCGTGAACACTGAGGCTGCGAAGCTGAGGGAGAGACGTCAGCCATGTTTGAAGGTGACAGGTGGGTCCAGGTACGGAGTACAGGTGATACACCGACAGGCTGCGAAGGTTGGACAGAGGCTGCAGGACTTCCTGAGTCACGACGGCGTCATAGTTCAACAACTGCAGGTCAGAGAGCGCCAGAGCGGCGCCACCTGGTGGACAACAAACACCTTAACATGACACCTTTAACATCCAATTAATGTGTTCACCTGTGTGTGTTCACCTGTGTGTTCACCTGTGTGTGTTCACCTGTGTGTTCACCTGTGTGTGTTCACCTGTGTGTTAGTGCTGTGTGTTCACCTCTGTGTGTTCACCTGTGTGTGTTCACCTGTGTCCCTCTGTGTGTTCACCTGTGTGTGTTCACCTGTGTGTCCCTCTGTGTGTTCACCTGTGTGTGTTCACCTGTGTGTCCCTCTGTGTGTTCACCTGTGTGTTCACCTGTGGGGAGGGCGGGGCTAAAGAAGTCATGTGACAGCGCTCTGTAGGTGATCATGGTGCAGGACAGGTGTGTGAGCTCGGGCAGGTGGGTCAGGACTCCGCTGAGCTTGGGGACCCTCAGACTGCCGTCGTGGTGCAGGACCAGAGACCTGAGCCGGGTCAGCTGACTGACGGCTGCAAACAGGTGAGCGGCGTTACAGGTGAGCTGCACGTTACAGAGGCTGAGGTGTGTCAGCTGCTGCTTCAGAGGAAACAGGAAGTCCAGGTTTTTCAGCGGGGTGCAACAGGAAGTGAGCGACAGACTCCTCAGCTGGTTGAACAGTTTCAGCCCGTCCAGGCCCCCTTCCTTCCAGTCCTCCAATCGCAGCGCTTTGAGCACAGGAAGCCAGGTGTGCAGCTCCTTCAGCTGTTTCCTCTTACCTGCCCTCAGAGACACTCTGCCCACGTGCCTCTGAGCCAGGCTCCTCCAGAAGGGCCGGTTGTACCTGGACAGGTTTCTGAGGACCACGGTGAACCCGAGCCACAGGGGGCGGGACTTATCCAGCAGGTCTCTGAAGTGGGAACAGGTGCAGCGCGCGGTCAGTTTGTCCCTCCAGGACAGGTAGCCGAACACCTGCAGCCACAGCTCGGCCGGAAGCTGCAGCAGAGACGTCATCACACAGGCAGGTGAACTACAGGTGGAAACGATAAAAAACCATCCAACGAGACGTCAGCAACACGTCATCAACACGTCATCAACACGTCATCAGAGCAGCTCTGAACTCTGAGGCTCGATCAGCTTCAGTATCGATTATCGATCCAACAAACTGATAACTTCAGGATCTCAGAGAAACACGCTCCACTCTCACTGCTGCTACTTCCGGCTACGTCACTGCTGCACAGAGTCTGTGTGAGGGGAGAGGTCTCACTCTGAGGGTTTCTGCTGAGCTCAGGATTCACCACAAACACGCTTTACTTATTTATTTATTTGTTATTAATTAATTACTTATTTATTTATTTATTTATTTATTTATTTATTTACTTATTTATTTATTTGTTATTAATTTTTTTTTTTAATTTTTTTTCAACAATATATTTATTGTTTTATGACAAGACAAATACTAATGGTACAATTGACATACAATACACATTATACCAACAACATAATCCCTTCAAATAAATAAATTAAAATGAGTAAAATACAATAGAATAATAAATGAATAATAAAATAAATAAATAAATAAAAAGCAAGGCAAAAAAAATAAATAATAGTAATTAAATAAAATAAGTAATACACAACACAGCACCACTTTTCAATCAATTCACTCTGAACGTCCGAGAAACTCAATTAAAGGTGACCAAATTTCTTGAAAATCTCCCCCCTTTCCCCTGACAATATAAGTAAGTCGTTCCAATACAATACATGATGCCATCTCCTTCACCCACATATGCATTGAGGGCACATCAACTTTCCTCCAGTATAAAGATATCAACCTCCTGGCCTGCAGGAGTCCAAAGTCGATGAGTTTTAGTTGTCTTGAGGTAAACGTACAGTTCTCTGGGTGTACACCCAACACACACATCTTTGCTTGAAAAGGCACACTCACTCCAGCAATCTTAGATAAAGTTTGTACGACTGACTTCCAGTAATTCTGTAGTTTTGGACAGTCCCAGACACAGTGAAACAGAGTACCCTGTCCTTCCAAACATTTACTACAGGTATCTGGGATGTTGGGTGACCAACGATTCAATTTGACTGGGGTAATATAAGTTCTCATCAACCATTTATATTGTAGGAGTTTCATCCTTGTATTAATTGATTGTTTTTGAGCCTTTAAACATGCCGTTTCCCAATCTGCCTCATGTATATCCTCCTGGAGGTCAGATCTCCACGCATCCAGCCTATCAGTGGTGGTTTCCTTATCATGTGATACAAGAGCTGTATAAAATAAAGACATTTGACCTCTCCCCTCTAGATTCTGGAGTGTAAGATTTTCCAAACAAGATAATAGCGGTTGAGATACAATATGTTTATGTTTTGACATTATAAAATGTTTTACTTGTAAATATTTAAAGAAATGCTTCTTTGGAATGTCATATGTTTGACATAATTGATCAAATGTAAGAAGGTGGCCATCCTTATAAAGGTCTTCTACCTTCTGTACACCTTTATCTGCCCAGATTTTAAAACCTCCATCTGCTCTCCCTGCCTTGAAACATGCATTGCCCCATATAGGGGATAAACGAGAGATGGGAGGAGTATCCCCAATATATTAATTATTTATTTATTTATTTATTTATTTATTTGTTTATTAGCTTTAGTATTAGTTTTTTTCAGCAGGTCATTATTCAGTTACTTTATTGTTCTGTCCTGTGAAGAGGTCAGAGCTTGTCCTGTGTAAGTGTTGTTTCCCCCTCAGCAGAGGTGACAGGTTTTTAAAATAACTTCATTAAATAATCAGTCTTTGTTTGGTTGTCTTGTTTACTTTAGGAGGTCAAACAGAGACATCAGTGTTAATATTTCATCCATATAACTTCATTTCAATCCGCCACCAAGTGAACTCTGACATGCTGCAGGGTCACAAACCTGATGCTCTTCTCCCAGCACCCCTGATTTAAATCACCTGGTGGGACAAAAAAAAAACCCAAAGCTCCCCTCAGACCTGTTCCTCTGCCTGATACGGAGGCCCTGAAGGCTCAAAGAGTAAAACACTTTCAGATAATAACTGAAGATTATTATATTTTCTTCTTCTGCACTCGAAATAAAAACATCTTATGAAACTGAAACAGAGTGAGACCTCTTCACACAGCCAGAGCCTCTCAGTAGGCTGACGTCACTGTCGGGAAATCTCAGTGAGAGTTAAATCTCCTTCCTCATGTCATCCCTCCTCCTTCACGAGGCTCTGTGGACGTGTTTTCACTCCACGCAGACATGATCTCACCTATCAATCACACTGATGACGTCAGAGTGTTAAAATCAGCTGTTTAAAAACAACAGTAATAATCTTCAGATCTGATGAGATGTTCAGGGACACACTGTGAGGCAGAGACACAGCTCTCTGCAGCTCAGTCAGAGAAGAAGAAGAAGAAGAAGGACAGGAAGAGACTCCTCCCGATCAGCAGGGGGCGCTGACTCGCTGCAGCCGAGGACAACCACCACCACAGAAGAAGAAGAAGAAGAAACCCGGAAGTGTGATGTCTGCAGTAAACGAGGAGGCAGCGCTGATCAGCTGATGATGGACGGTGAGTTATTGATCTATGGATCTGAATCTTACTGATGAAAAGTGAACTCTATCATGAGTCTGCTCCTGATTGTATGGTCACGTGATGAAGGATGCTCTAACTCCTGATTGGTCAGCTGGCTGTCTGTGTTTGTTGCCATGGTAACATGATACATATATATTAATGTATGTTCTACATGTTAGAGAGGAGAGAAGAAGAAGTCAGAAGATGTTCAGAGACCCTGCTCAGTGTTTGTTGAATGTGTGTTTGTCCCTGGTGTCTATTTCTATTGTTATGGCGTTTCAGCCAATCAGAATCAAGCATCAGTTGGAGAATAACCTTGCAGAACATTTAAACACCTGTTTCTGCCCCCAGGTCAGTCAGGTGACATCACAGTGACCTCATCAAACAGGAAGTCCTCCGCTGTCACAGGAAGTGCGAGAAAGATCAAAGACAATGCGGCAGACTGGCACAACCTGATGATGAGGTGGGACAAACTCAACGACGAAGGATTCAACTCGGCGACGAACATCGTCAACATCAGACTGACCCGGTGAGGTTAGGAGAGGTTAGTTAGACCAGGAGAGGTTAGTTAGACCAGGAGAGGTTAGTTAGACCAGGAGATGTTAGTTAGACCAGGAGAGGTTAGTTATACCAGGAGAGGTTAGTTATACCAGGAGAGGTTAGTTAGACTAGGAGAGGTTAGTTAGACCAGGAGGGGTTAGTTAGACCAGGAGAGGTTAGTTAGACCAGGAGAGGTTAGTTATATCAGGTAAGGAGAGGTTAGTTATACCAGGAGAGGTTAGTTATACCAGGTAAGGAGAGGTTAGTTAGGAGAGGTTAGGAGAGGTTAGTTAGACCAGGAGAGGTTAGTTAGACCAGGAGAGGTTAGTAAGACCAGGAGAGGTTAGTTAGACCAGGAGAGGTTAGTTATACCAGGAGAGGTTAGTTAGACCAGGAGAGGTTAGTTATACCAGGAGAGGTTAGTTATATCAGGAGAGGTTAGTTAGACCAGGAGAGGTTAGTTATATCAGGAGAGGTTAGTTATACCAAGAGAGGTTAGTTATATCAGGTAAGGAGAGGTTAGTTATACCAGGAGAGGTTAGTTAGACCAGGAGAGGTTAGTTAGACCAGGAGAGGTTAGTTAGACTAGGAGAGGTTAGTTAGACCAGGAGAGGTTAGTTAGACCAGGAGAGGTTAGTTAGACCAGGAGAGGTTAGTTATACCAGGAGAGGTTAGTTAGACCAGGTTAGGAGAGGTTAGTTAGACCAGGAGAGGTTAGTTATACCAGGAGAGGTTAGTTAGACCAGGAGAGGTTAGTTAGACCAGGAGAGGTTAGTTAGACCAGGAGAGGTTAGTTAGACCAGGAGAGGTTAGTTATACCAGGAGAGGTTAGTTAGACCAGGAGAGGTTAGTTAGACTAGGAGAGGTTAGTTAGACCAGGAGAGGTTAGTTAGACCAGGAGAGGTTAGTTAGACCAGGAGAGGTTAGTTATACCAGGAGAGGTTAGTTAGACCAGGAGAGGTTAGTTAGACTAGGAGAGGTTAGTTAGACCAGGAGAGGTTAGTTAGACCAGGAGAGGTTAGTTATATCAGGTAAGGAGAGGTTAGTTATACCAGGAGAGGTTAGTTATATCAGGTAAGGAGAGGTTAGTTATACCAGGAGAGGTTAGTTATATCAGGTAAGGAGAGGTTAGTTATACCAGGAGAGGTTAGTTATATCAGGTAAGGAGAGGTTAGGAGTGGTTAGGAGAGGTAAGGAGAGGTTAGTTAGGAGAGGTTAGGAGAGGTTAGTTATACCTGGAGAGGTTAGTTATACCAGGAGAGGTTAGTTATATCAGATTAGGAGAGGTTAGTTAGGAGAGGTAAGGAGAGGTTAGTTATATCAGGTAAGGAGAGGTTAGGAGTGGTTAGGAGAGGTAAGGAGAGGTTAGTTAGGAGAGGTTAGGAGAGGTTAGTTATACCAGGTAAGGAGAGGTTAGTTAGGAGAGGTTAGGAGTGGTTAGGAGTGGTTAGGAGAGGTTAGTTAAATTAGTTAAGGTGAGTTAATGAACTGAGTGTACTAACTTCTAGCTAGTTAACTTAGTTTGGGTAAGTTTAGTTAGTGTAACTCAGTTTGTTTATTTCCTGTCTCAGCTCTACGAGTGATCAGAGGCTGCTGGCGGACGAGTCTTCGTCCTCTTCCTCGGCGCCCTCCGGGCAGACAGGGGGCGCTGCAGAGCTTCAGTATGAATGCAGCAGACTGCAGGACGTCGTGGAGAAGATGGTGAGTCTGCAGATAATCAAACACTTTGAAGGTCGTCCTCCAGGCTGACCAGCATCTGTCTGTTTACATGACAGGTTACCATGGTGACAAAGATGGAGCGCCTGATGACAACACAGCAGGGAATCCAGGAGCTGGAGGCGTTTCAGTTCGGACCAGACGGACGAACGGTTCCTCTGTTTCACACCTGGAGCACCAAACACTTCGGTGAGTTCACCTGTTCACTGAAAACACACCTGAGTGATGTCAACACACACACCTGAGTGATGTCAACACACACACCTGAGTGATGTCAACACACACACACCTGAGTGATGTCAACACACACACCTGAGTGATGTCATAACACAACTGAGTGATGTCAACACACACACACCTGAGTGATGTCAACACACACACCTTTATGATGTCAGAACACACCTTTATGATGTCAGAACACACCTGTATGATGTCATCAGGTGTTCATCAGGGGTCCTGTGTCTTGTGGTTTCAGAGGACTCGTCCCGGGTCCTGTTGGAAGCTTACCGTCAGGAGCTGAGGTTGAAGCAGATGGTCCTGCAGGAAGTGGCTCACACTGCGACCTCTGACCTCTGCATGGTCTACCTGTCCTGCTGGCTGCACCAGCCTTTCATCCCCACTCAGACCAGACTGACCCTGGAGGCTCTGCTGCTGGAGACGGGGCACCGCCCACTCTGATGTCATCAGACCTAAAGGGTCATGTGATCAGCACCGGGCGCTTGCCCAGAGACTGATGCACATCTGGTTTATCGAACCGGTGCACAAACAGAACCTTCATCCCGGTCCAGGTGAACTCAGAGGACCAGCTGGACTGAACCTGACCCGAGTCTCTGAGGCCGGAGCGTTCATGATTGTTAGGATCTGATTTAAATAAAGACTGTTTGAATCGAGTCTTCTGTCTTTACGTCAAATATTAAACCTGACTTCATTAGTTTCATCTGAGAAACAGGAAGACCGCTGCTGGATCCACCAGAGACTCTGAGACCGAGTTCACACCGGGCTGAAGAGGAGGGTCAGTCTGATCTAAACCTAGACCTGATTTTAACCCTCTCTGGGTCTGAGGGAGGAGGGGGGGGGGGGGCACAGAGACCTGAGGGAGGAGGGAGGGGCACAGAGACCTGAGGGAGGGAGGGGCACAGAGACCTGAGGGAGGGGCAGAGAGACCTGAGGGAGGGGGTCGCAGAGACCTGAGGGAGGGAGGGGCACAGAGACCTGAGGGAGGGAGGGGCATAGAGACCTGAGGGAGGGGCACAGAGACCTGAGGGAGGGAGGGGCATAGAGACCTGAGGGAGGGGCACAGAGACCTGAGGGAGGGGGGGGCACAGAGACCTGAGGGAGGGGCACAGAGACCTGAGGGAGGGAGGGGCATAGAGACCTGAGGGAGGGAGGGGCATAGAGACCTGAGGGAGGGGCACAGAGACCTGAGGGAGGGAGGGGCACAGAGACCTGAGGGAGGGAGGGGCATAGAGACCTGAGGGAGGGGCACAGAGACCTGAGGGAGGGAGGGGCACAGAGACCTGAGGGAGGGAGGGGCATAGAGACCTGAGGGAGGGAGGGGCATAGAGACCTGAGGGAGGGGGGGGGCACAGAGACCTGTTAGGCTGTTTAAGGTGTTTTATTCTGCAGGCGTCTTTATAACCTCGGTTTAAACCCTCCTGAGGGACGCTGTGGATCAGCTGTTCCCCCTCTGATGATGATGATGATGATGATGATGAAGACGATGAAGTCCCCGTCCCGTGAAGTCACTGAGAGGCGAGCTGTGAGTTTGTCACATCAGTTTATTGGAGGAACATGAAATGTGTTTAATGCATTCAGCACTCAAACCTTCAACATGGCGGTACATGTGACTCCTCCTCCACGCCGCGCTCAGTCAGAACCTGTACGAACCTTCAGCGTGGGAAACGTCTCTCCGTGGAGTTTTATAAAAAGTAATAAAATAGTGCAACTTTTTTTAAACTTTTTCAGATTTATCTACATATAAACAACTAATGCGTCTCTAGTTTCAACCAACAACAAGTCCAAACATGGAAACACTGAAAGAAAAACAACTTTACATATTTTACAACCAGTCCAGATCCAGATCCAGATCCCTTAAAAACCAGCAGGAGGAGCCAGCGCTGACATCATCACAGGTGAGCACTGAATGAACCAATCAGAGAAGAAGAAGCTGAGCGGTAGAGAACACTGCTGAGTACGGAGGCCTACAGAGGACACTAAAGTCACACACTGATGATGTCACATTGTCTCTGCTGCATCCACCTATCAGAGGAGGGATCCATACCCTCCTCTGATTGGTGGATGCAGCAGAGACAGATCTGGATCCCTGTGAGCCGATCGCAGTTAAAGGGCAGTTCTGGTGTTTTTGTTCAGATCAAAGTACATTCTCACACACACACACACACACACACACACACACACACACACACACACACACACACACACACACACACACACACACACACACACACACACACACACACACACACACACACACACACACACACACAGGTCAGGAGCTGCTGCTCTTCCTCGGTCTGGATCACAGGAGGAGGCGGAGCAGCATCTCTGGAGAGCTGCAGCGTGTTGCCGTGGAGAGAGAGCGATGTCAGAAACACCAGAATGACCCTTTAAAGGTGTGTCACCTGCTCGGTGCTGGCTCCTGATTGGTCGGACTCGCTCCTCAGACTTCAGGAAAATTAAAGATTTTAAACGTGAACAGAAGTTTGATCGTCGGCGTCCTCTCAGGTCTCCTTCAGACTCTTCTAGAAACCAGCCGTCCGTCCAGGTGGGACCTCAGGTCAACACAGGTGTGTTAAGCCCCACCCCCTCCAGAAATGGGGAGGGGCTTGTTGGCGTCTTAAGACTTCAATTTGATGTTTGAAACCAGTTCATGTGTACAGGTCCAGGAGTCTGCAGGTCCAGGTCTTTGTGGGTCCACGTGTTGCTCTGGAAGCTGACTCCACCTTTAGGAGTTCTGCTCAGCGATGTGGTTCATGTCTCGCTCAGTCCAGATCGGTCTGGATTCAGTTCAGGTTCACTGCGGTGCCTTGGCTCCGTCTGAAGCCTCGATGCCAAGCAGGGCCTGGACCGCCTCAAGGGGGACTCCTTCTGGGGTCTGGATGTGCATGGTGGTCCCATCTGGCCCATTGACAATCACAATCCGGTCTAGTCCAGGCTCTGCCAGCTGGACGGTCATCCCCTCGGTCTGGATGTAGATCTCCTGACCCTCCTGCAGCTCCTTGGGCTCAGACTGAGATGAGTCCTTGTGGGGGATCTGAGAGGGAGCTGGAGTCTGGACTGAGCTAGACTCAGGTGTCTGGACCGAGCTAGACTCAGGTGTCTGGACCGAGTTGGACTCAGGTATCTGGATCGAGCTGGACTCAGGTATCTGGATCGAGCTGGACTCGGGTGTTTTTGAGTCTGTGGTTGTTTCAGGACTTGGATCTTTCTCCTGCTCCTTTACCCGGTCTTTCAAGTCACTACTGCTCTCAACCTGGTCCTGGTTCTGGGGCAAGGGTTCCACCTGGGCGCTGGTCTGCAGCAGCCCCTTACCCTGGTCCTCCCCTGGAGTGACCTCCATGGGTGTGGCAGGGGGCGGAGCTTGTGTGGAGGATGTCTTCTCAGAAGAGGAGCTGGGGGACAAGAGAGACCCCATTAGACCGGTTAAGACCTGTAAACTTGGTCCAGTAGAGACTGCGTCCCAACACCTTTAACAATAAACTCTATGACATCACCTGCCCTACCTGTCACTCTGACGACAGGAGGCGGGGCCAGCTCACCTGGAGGTGGAGTCAGCAGCGCTGGATTCAGCTGGAACGACCACAGGAGACACCGAGCAGGACTTCAGAGACGAGGTCACAGGGGTCACGGGGGTCAGAGGGGTCACAGGGGTCAGAGGGGTCACAGAGGGCGCAGAAGTCACAGAGGACGCAGAGGTCACAGGGGACGCAGAGGACACAGGGGTCAGAGGGGTCACAGAGGTCACAGAGGTCATAGAGGTCACAGAGATCCCTCCTTGAAAAGAAACACAGACGGGTTCAGTTTAAAAAACATCAACGATGACATCACTCAGATCCTGACAGCAGTGTGTGTACAGTCTGTACAGTGTGTGTGTGTAGTGTGTAGTAGTGTGTACAGTGTGTAGTGTGTGTAGTGTGTGTAGTAGTCGTACCTGGTCTGGGTGTCTCAAGGCCGTTCTGGTGGACTGGGACGCTGTTCTCCATCTTGAATCTCTTTGACGGCGGCAGCATCTTTGAATTCTGGGAAATAGAGTTTCAGACTGAGTCAGACTGGACCTGGACCAGGTCTTACTCGGTCACAAAGTTCTGGTTCTGGTGTATGAACAAGATATTCAAGAGACCAGTGAGTCTGCAAACAACAAGATCCAAACTGGACCCAAATTAAACCTAGACCTAGACCAAACCTGGACCCTGCTCTAGTTTTTACCTCCATGTATCGGACGTTTTTATTGGACACACTGGAGCTGGGAGACGCTCCTGGAACCACCTTCATCCGGTTCACCTCATCCAGGATCCCCAGAGACCGGGCCACCTGAAACACAGACCAGCTCAGTGTGGGGCGGACCAGAACACAAACCACCTGATGACACAGAACGCTTCAGACCACTTAGGGGGACCAGCAAGTTCTGCTCACCTCAATGTTCCTGACCTCCAGCGGCATGGCTCCACCCTGTGGGCTGACGATGTAGTCCTGGGCGGCCTGTCTCACCTGAGCCTGCAGGGACTCGAACTCACGGTAAATGTCTGGAAACCGGGTCCGAGCTGGTCCACCACGCTCCACCTGAAACCACCAGAGACCGTGAGGGAGTCTGTCTTCACCACAGCCACACCCACACACACACACCCACACCCACACACACACACACAGTGTGTACCTTGGCCAGCAGCAGCTCCCACAGACTCAGCACTTTGGTCAGACGGGGCAGGACGATGTCCATCAGCTCCTCGTCCTCACACTGCTCCACCAGCTGCAATCAGATCACAGTAGTCATGGAAACACAATAACAACCAACCAGAAACAGCCTTCATCAGAAGTCCCTGTCCCCCTTCCTACCTCCTGCAGACGGTCACGCCTCCTCTCCGCTTGCTGCTCTGCTGTTACCGTGGCGACAGCAATCTTTGGAGGTCGCCCACGCCGGCCCCGCCTACTGACCAGGCCGACCGTCACCTGAGAGAACCGACCAATCAGATCAAGAGTTCATGTCGCCCAGGTAGAGTGAACAGGTGAGCTTGAGCTCACTGGTTAAAATCAGAGAGATCAATAAAAACAGAGACTCACTTTAGGAGGCGGTCCTAGAGATCGCCCCAAGCCCCGCCCTCGACCTCGCCCCCTGCCTCTTCCTCGTCCTCTGGGCCGGCCTGGGCCCCGGTGATGAAGGCCCCTGAGTCCTACAGCTGCAGCTGGACCCCCCTCCACCTGTAGACAGGCACTGGTTACTCGTTAGGGTCAAAGGTCACAGTCACAGATTAACATCATTAACACGGGTTAGTTAACCTCATGGTCACAGATTAACACGGGTTAGTTAACCTCATGGTCACAGATTAACACGAGTAAGTTAACCTCATGGTCACAGATTAACACGAGTAAGTTAACCTCATGGTCACAGATTAACACGAGTAAGTTAACCTCATGGTCACAGATTAACACGGGTTAGTTAACCTCGTGGTCACAGATTAACACGGGTTAGTTAACCTCGTGGTCACAGATTAACACAGGTTAGTTATCCTCATGGTCACAGATTAACACGGGTTAGTTAACCTCGTGGTCACAGATTAACACGGGTGAGTTAACCTCATGGTCTCAGATTAACACGGGTTAGTTAACCTCATGGTCTCAGATTAACATGGGTTAGTTAACCTCGTGGTCACAGATTAACACGGGTTAGTTAACCTCATGGTCACAGATTAACACGGGTTAGTTAACCTCGTGGTCACAGATTAACACGGGTTAGTTAACCTCATGGTCTCAGATTAACACGGGTTAGTTATCCTCATGGTCACAGATCAACACGGGTTAGTTAACCTCATGGTCTCAGATTAACACGGGTTAGTTAACCTCATGGTCTCAGATTAACACGGGTTAGTTATCCTCATGGTCACAGATTAACACGGGTTAGTTAACCTCATGGTCACAGATTAACACGGGTTAGTTAACCTCATGGTCACAGATTAACACGGGTTAGTTAACCTCATGGTCACAGATTAACACGGGTTAGTTAACCTCATGGTCTCAGATTAACACGGGTTAGTTAACCTCATGGTCTCAGATTAACACGGGTTAGTTATCCTCATGGTCACAGATTAACACGGGTTAGTTAACCTCATGGTCTCAGATTAACACGGGTTAGTTAACCTCATGGTCTCAGATTAACACGGGTTAGTTAACCTCATGGTCACAGATTAACACGGGTTAGTTAACCTCATGGTCTCAGATTAACACGGGTTAGTTAACCTCATGGTCACAGATTAACACGGGTTAGTTAACCTCATGGTCACAGATTAACACGGGTTAGTTAACCTCGTGGTCTCAGATTAACACGGGTTAGTTAACCTCATGGTCTCAGATTAACACGGGTTAGTTAACCTCATGGTCACAGATTAACACGGGTTAGTTAACCTCATGGTCACAGATTAAC
Organism: Notolabrus celidotus; assembly: GCF_009762535.1. Taxonomy (NCBI): domain Eukaryota; kingdom Metazoa; phylum Chordata; class Actinopteri; order Labriformes; family Labridae; genus Notolabrus; species Notolabrus celidotus. The sequence continues at coordinate 28,699,031 of NC_048293.1, forward strand.
ACGGGTTAGTTAACCTCATGGTCTCAGATTAATACGGGTTAGTTAACCTCATGGTCACAGATTAACACGGGTTAGTTAACCTCATGGTCTCAGATTAACACGGGTTAGTTAACCTCATGGTCACAGATTAACACGGGTTAGTTAACCTCATGGTCACAGATTAACACGGGTTAGTTAACCTCGTGGTCTCAGATTAATACGGGTTAGTTAACTTAAGTAATCAATAACTGATGCTTCCTGGAGAGCTGATCTCTGATTGGCTGAGAGCTCTCTTACTCTGTTTGTTGCCGTGACAGCAGGTTTGTCGTCCTTCTTCTTCCCCTCCTCCTCTTTGACCCCTCCTGACGTGGTCTCCTGTGATTGGCTGTCGTCTCTGAGGGGGCGTGGTGGGTTGCTTGGCGGGTTGTCAGGCAGTTCTGGCTCTCCGTGGGTCGGGTTCAGTTTGTAGTGCCGGTTCAGACCTCCGGGCCCAATGTAGGCTTTGTCGCAGGTCTGGCAGCGGTGAGACCGGGACTTGTGGCTGTAGGTGAGGGAGGGGGAGGCACCGGGGGCGGCGCCCTTCTTCTCGCCGTCCCCCTCCTCCTCCACGCTCATGTCGGAGTAGTCGTCAGAGTCGGACTGGTGGCTGTCGGCCAGGTCCTCCGTCTTTATGAACTTGTAGTCTTTGGCTTTGTACTTTGGTGGTCTGGAGACTCGTCCTGATCTGGTCTGGACCTTCACCGCCTTCTTGTCTTTCTTCTTTAACTTCTTCTCCTTCTCCTTCTCTCGATCTCTTTCCCTCACAGCTGGAGGTTGAGTTGTAGGGGGCGGGGCTGCAGGGGGTGTGGCTACTGAGGCCGGTTTGGCAGCAGGTGTGGGGGTCTGTACGGGGGTAGCTGGGCCTGTAGGGGTTTTAACTGGACTCTTACTGGTCTCTGTCCTTGTGCCGTTGGCAGGAGTCTTAATTATCGGGATGCTAACAGTCTTAGCAGAGGAGCTGGGTGTGGTCTTGACAATTGAGGGGGACGTGGTCTTGACCGCTGAGGGGGTCGTGGTCTTGACAATGGAGGGGGGTGTGGTCTTTACAGCTGAGGGAGTCTGAACTCTTATTGGAGACACAGCAGGTTTCTGACCCGGGCTTGAACTGGGTCCTGCTGGTTTCACCTGGCCTGTCAGCTTGTGGACCACTGGAAGCAAAGGTCCCACCACGGGGCCCGGGCTCTGTAACAGCAGCTGGATTGGGGGGTCCCCCGGGTTCTGTTGCAGGAAGAACTGCTGACCCTGCTGACCCACCATGGGCTGGATGTGGATGATCTGAGCGCTGCTCACGCTGCCATTGGACGACAGCTTCACCTGCGGAGGATTGACCGCTACGGTCTTCTGCTGGGGGGCGGAGCCAGGCTTCACTTCCTGTTTGAGGGGGACCTGGACTTGGATCCTGACAGGCTCGGGCTGAAAGGACAGAAAGACAAGAATCAGAGGGATCAAACTAAACACTTAATAAATAACTGGACGGTCTAGACTACACGGACCTCAGGATGACTCAGTTCACTTAGAGGGTCACTCCTGACCCGGTCTTTGGGTTTTAAAAGTTCTAGATTTGAAACAGGTTTTGGTATTTAGTTTAAATCACTGGTTTAATGAACCCCATAGACGGTCTGCACTCAGACTGGTTTACAGATCTGATGTAGACCTGCCCGTGACGGGTTCTGTCTTAGACTCTGTGTTTAGTTCTAGCGGACTCTGTGGCGTAGTGGACTGGTTATACTGGGACAGGGAGGATTAGTGGATCAGGAAAAGTGGGGATGGAGCTAAGTGGTGGTTGGGGGGCTTGTGGATCAAGTGAGTCCACTGCAAGGTTCCACATCGGACTCACCTTCTTCTGGACCACCTGGACCGAGCTGCTGGTCTGCTTGGCGACCTGCTGGGCGACACTCTTCAGCTGCTGGGAGGCATTGTTCTGATTGGTAGTCTTTAAGTTCTGCTGCGGGACCTGGATCTGCTGCTTCACACCCTGCTGGACCTGGATCTGTTGGACCTGAACTTGCTGTTTCACACCTTGCTGGGGGATCTGGACTTGCTGCTTCACGGTCTGAAGGGGAACCTGGACGTGGATCTGCTGCTGTGACTTGGTGACTTGGTTGATGACCTGCTGCAGCTGACTCGGGTCCAGGGCTGTGTTCTGGACCGGGATGGTCTTCACCAGCTGGCTCTGCTGGAGCAGCTGGGCGGCCTCGGTGTCAGAGACCTGGACGATCTGCTGCTTGGTGAGCTGGTCCAGCAGAGCCTGCTGCTCCTCGGCCGTCAGACCGGATCCCTCCACCAGGCTGCCGTCCGGCTGCACGTAGATGATGGTGGTGTTGCTGAGATCCGTACCCAGGGTGGAGAACTCGGGGCCCAGCAGGATGCTCTGCTCCTCCGGGCAGCTCTGGAGGAAGTCCGCCAGCTGGACCACAGTCTCCCCGGGGGGACAGGTCTCTGCTCCGGGGTCTGTCTGTGAGCTCTCCCCGGGCTGAAGGCTCTGTGTGACGGGGGCTAAGGTTAAGGTGTCCCCGTGCTGGGTGCTCTGGGGGGTGGAGGTCTGGGTCGTGGTCCCCGGTGGTCCCGCGGCTGTCCTGGTTCCGGACGGTCCGCCGTCCTCCTCGCTGTCCGCCATTTTGGCCGTGAGGCTAACAGCTAGCTTAGCTCAAACTGGGGGGTCGGTGGATCAGATCTTCCTCTCCGTGGGTCTTGGTCTCTGAATAAAGACTTTAACCCGGTTCGTGTTCTGGAGGATTAAAGACTCCGCGGGGAGGAAGGAGAACATGAACGGGCTGCTGAGACCCGGAGCGGGAACGGTTAGCTGGATCAGTTTTGTACTAGCTTAGCTTAGCCATCCTCAGGGGCGGGAGGGAAGATTTCCCGGACTGGATCCTCTGTTGGACCGGACTGGATCCTCTCCTGAACCGGATTTGATCCTCTCCTGGACCGGACTAGATCCTGGATCTTCTCCTGGACCGGACTGGATCCTGGATCCTCTCCTGCACCGGACGTGATCCTCTCCTAGACCAGACTGGATCCTCTCCTGGACCGAACTAGATCCTGGATCTTCTCCTGGGCCTGACTGGATCCTCTCCTGGACCAGACTAAATCCTGGATCCTCTCCTGCACCGGATTAGATCCTCTCCTGGACTGGACTGGACTGGACTGGATCCTCTCCTGGACCTGACTGGATCCTCTCCTGGACCGGAATTAGATCCTGGATCCTCTCCTGGAGCGGACTGGATCCTCAGCTTGTTCAGAGGATATTGTATTTTTTAATATTAAATCAGTTTATTGTAATCAGTCTATGATTGTGACTCATGTAAGATCAATCTTCTTATGTTGTTTTAATTGTTTTAGATAAGAGTCTTTCCTGTCCACAGGGGGGGACGTGGTTTACTGCAGAAGTCTACACAAACATTACACCTCATCATAAACACAAACACAGAGGACAGAGCTCCATGGATCATGATAGAGCTTAGAACAGATCCAGTTCAGATCAGACCCAGTTTAGAACAGATCCAGTTCAGATCAGATCCACTTTAGAACAGATCCACTTTAGAACAGATCCAGTTTAGAGCAGATCCAGTTCAGAGCAGATCCAGTTGAAAGCAGATCCAGTCTAGAACAGATCCACTTTAGAACAGATCCAGTTTAGAGCAGATCCACTTTAGAGCAGATCCACTTTAGAGCAGATCCAGTTCAGATCAGATCCAGTTTCCAGTGTTTCCAAGCAGCAGTCACTGATTTCCGCTTCCGGTCATTCATTGTAATGTAATAATGAAATGATCCTGCAGATACAGAAAACACTAATCAGCTCAGAGTGATGATGAGGAGTGTGTGTGAGAGTGAGTGTGTGTGTGTGTGTGTGTGAGAGTGAGTGTGTGAGTGTGTGTGTGTGTGTGTGTGTGTGTGTGTGTGTGTGTGTGTGTGTGTGTGTGTGTGTTTGTTTGTGTGTGAGAGTGTGTGCTGGGAAAGATGAATAATAATGAACTCTGTTAAACAGAGGGGGGTCCATCAGAGCCTGTAGTTCTGGTTCTGGAGGCTGTAGTTCCGGGTCCTGCCAGCAGAGGGCGCAGTTTGTTGACAGCTGCTCAGCACAGTATGAAGCTGTCACACAGACAGACAGGGCGATGTCCCCCCTCTGCTCCTCTGTAACCTGCAGCTGTCTTTAAACACCTGAACGGGTCCACCTGATCCGGATCCACCTGAACGGGTCCACCTGAGAACCCAGTAAGTCTCTGTCCTTCATCTGCAGCTAACGATGCTAACGCTAGCCTGTTTCTGTTTGTAACGATGCTAGCTAGCCCGTAAGCTAACTGAATAAACACCATCAGGATTGTTTGTTGTTGTTGTTGTTGTTGTTTGTTGTTGTTGTTGATGACTCTGTGTTTGTTGTTTTAAAGGGGCGTTCACTGTCAGCTGTCAGGGTAGAGAAACAGCTGACGTTAACCTGTCAGCCTGAGAGACAACGTCACACCAAACCTCATTAGAAATATCAACAATTAAACATTTCTCTTAAATTAAACTGGAATAAATCATCACTGAACTAAAGAGTGAATATTAAATTATTCTGTCAGGTGTTCTGTTTAATTCGGTGTGTGTAACAGTGTGTAGATGTGTGTAGATGTGTGTGTAATGTGTGTAGATGTGGTGTGTTTACGTGTGTCGCCGCCCTCTGCAGTCACATCAGGAACCTGAGTCCGTTACTGCTGCTGATCCCACACTGATGTAACCTCACACACAGACCACTGAATATATGTCTGTTATTAATATTTCACTCTGTGCATGGGGGCAGAGATCCGGATCAATGTGGAGCCAGGAGTCCAAACAGGACCCAGTTTAAGGACTTGGTTTCCTCCAGGTTCAGGGGTCTGAGGTCAGCTGTTTAAAGGGACTAGTGTTAAACATGTCAGAGAGCAAATTAACACTTTCTATAACCAGGTCTGGTGCACAGCTCTACAGAGACCATCATGTGGCTCAGACCGGTCTCCTCATGTGGACTCAGTGATGTTGATTATAACACTGATGTACGTGTTCTCTGCAGAGACACTCATTCATGTGGTGACGTGTTCCAGGTCCGGGTCCTGGAGCAGGGAGAGTCCTGATGCTCTGAAGCTTCCCCTCAGGTGTGTTCTAAACAGAGAATCTGAACTGACTTCCAGGACCGGCTGAGTCCACCTGGGCGGAAACATGGCGTCCCCTCCGATCCAGCAGTCTGTCCTGAGGGAGTTCTGCCCGCTGTATTACCTGCTGAATGCCATCCCAGCCAAGGTACTGAACCAGACCAGAACCAAGACTGAGACTGAGACCAGGACCAGGATACAGAGCAGTTTGAAACAAGACCCAGACTCCGATTCTGAACTTAAAAACAGAGACCAGGACTGCTCCAGACTCTGGAGACCAGGACTGACTCTGACCGCTGTTAGTTGTTGTTGTGATGGTGATGATGATGATGATGATGATGATGATGATGATGATGATGAAGATGAAGATGAAGATGATGATGATGAAGGCTCCCTCCTCTCTGCCTGCAGGTGCAGCGGGGGTTCCGGTCTGTGCTGGTCTACCTGACGGCCCTGGACAGCAGCAGTGACTTCCTGGCGGTGGGCAGCAGCATCGGCATGCTCTACCTGTACTGTCGCCGCCTCGCTCACATGAACAAGTACAGCCTGGAGGTCAGAGCGGCGCCTTGTTCTTCTTCTTCTTCTTCTTCTTCTGTGGTGCTCACTGAGTTTCTACTGGAGCTGTTTAACACTCACACCTGTGTGTGTGTGTGTGTGTGTGGTGTGTGTGTGTGTGTGTGTGTGGTGTGTGTGTGTGTGTGTGTGTGTGTGTATGTATGTGTGTGTGGTGTGTGTGTGTGTGTGTGTGTGTGTGTGTGTGTAGGGTAAGAGTGATGCCATCACTGCTGTGAAGCTGCTCAGCTGTTTTGATGACCTGGTTGCCGTGGGAACATCTTCAGGTCGAGTCGCAGTCTTCCAGCTGGTGTCTCCACTTCCTGGAAGAAACAAACAGGTGAGGAGAGAAACACACCTCTCTCTCTCTCTCTCTCTCTCTCTCTCTCTCTCTCTCTGACCTGTCTCTCTCTCTCTCTCTCTCTCTCTCTCTCTCTCTCTCTCTCTCTGAACTGTCTCTCTCTCTCTGACCTGCTCTTCTCTCCTCTATGACTCTCTCTCTCTCTGCCTCTCTCTATCTCTCTCGCTCTCTCTCTCTCTCTCGTCTCTCTCCTCTGTCTCTGTCTCTCTCCTCTCTCTCTCTCTCTGACCTGCGTCTCTCTTCTGCTTTCTTCTGAACTGTCTCTCTCTCTCTCTCTCCTCGTTCTGTCTCTCTCTCTCTCTGACCTGTCTGTCTCTCTCTCTGACCTGTCTCTCTCTCTCTCTCTCTCTCTGACCTGTCTCTCTCTCTCTCTCTCTCTCTGACCTGTCTCTCTCTCTCTCTCTCTCTCTGACCTCTCTCTGACCTGTCTCTCTCTCTCTCTCTCTGTCGTCCTGTAGTTGCGGCGCTTCGACGTGGTCGGCCTCCACAAAGGTTCGGTGACGTCGTTGGCGTGGAGCACCAACGGGATGAAGCTGTTCTCTGGAGATGATAAAGGACGCGTGGTCTTCTCGTCTCTGGACTTGGACCAGGTGTGACCTCACTCACCTGTTCAGGGTCCTGGTTCAGGGTCCTGTTTGAAGGCAGAGCGGGGTCAGAGTTAGACCGCTGATAGAAATATGAACTGCGATGTGAACTGTGTGTGTGTGTGTGTGTGTGTGTGTGTGTGTGTGTGTGTGTGTGTGTGTGTGTCTGCAGGGTGTATGTAAGCCGGTCCTGCTCCTGGAGGAGTCCTCAGGTGTGGTTCAGATGGAGTACAGTCACCAGGTCCTGCTGGTCTCCACCCAGCACAGGTCTCTGCTGTTCTGCACTCAGAGACAGGAAGTGGTGCAGCTGGGCACCAAGCCCCGTAAGAGGTGAGAGTCAGACAGGAGAGGGGGTCAGAGTCAGGTCCTCAGTCCTCTGGCTGGACCTGGTCTTGGATCTTACGATCTGAGCTGATGGTGGATTTGTTTTTGCAGCAGCGGCAGGTTCGGGGCCTGCTTCCTGCCGGCTCTCTGCAAACAGAGCGATGTTCAGGTGTTCGCTGCTAGACCTGGACTCAGACTGTGGAGGTCTGACATCAGAGGACAGGTGGAGGACACCCGGCTGCTCAAACCTCTCTACAACGCACAGGTACGCTGTCTATAAACCAGGTCCTACAGCAGAGTCTATAAACCAGGTCCTACAGCAGAGTCTATAAACCAGGTCCTACAGCAGAGTCTATAAACCAGGTCCTACAGCAGAGTCTATAAACCAGGTCCTACAGCAGAGTCTATAAACCAGGTCTTACAGCAGAGTCTATAAACCAGGTCTTACAGCAGAGTCTATAAACCAGGTCCTACAGCAGAGTCTATAAACCAGGTCCTACAGCAGAGTCTATAAACCAGGTCTTACAGCAGAGTCTATAAACCAGGTCCTACAGCAGAGTCTATAAACCAGGTCTTACAGCAGAGTCTATAAACCAGGTCCTACAGCAGAGTCTATAAACCAGGTCCTACAGCAGAGTCTATAAACCAGGTCTTACAGCAGAGTCTATAAACCAGGTCCTACAGCAGAGTCTATAAACCAGGTCCTACAGCAGAGTCTATAAACCAGGTCCTACAGCAGAGTCTATAAACCAGGTCTTACAGCAGAGTCTATAAACCAGGTCTTACAGCAGAGTCTATAAACCAGGTCCTACAGCAGAGTCTATAAACCAGGTCCTACAGCAGAGTCTATAAACCAGGTCCTATAGCTGAAGTGTCTTAAAGAGACAGCAGCCTGAGATCAGTAAAGAGAGTTTGAGCTGTAAATAAAGCTGCTACAGGGGGACCAGAGGGACCAGAGGGACCAGAGGGACCAGATGAAGACTTGACATGAGCAGGACACACCCTCTGAGGACACTCTCCTGTCTCTCTCTCTCGGTGGACGCTCAGTAACTGGATGAACTGTGTTTTTGTTCCTCTCCTTCAGATCCCTCAGTTCGACTTGTTTCCTCGTGCTGATCCGATCGGAGCGTACCGTCCTCCGGACAGACAGCTCGGTCTGCTCAGCTGCTTCCTCAGAGAGGGCTGGATCCTCAGCTGGAACGAGTACAGCCTCTACGTCCTGGACTGTGTCAATGAGGTCTGAGTACAGTGCACACACCTGGAGAGACACCTGGATCCATCAGACCAGATTAACTTTTCCTGATCCTCTTGTTAAACGTTTAATGAATAAATGCACTGTTAACGGGGTCATAGAGGGGCGGAGTCAGGCGTGTGTGTGTGTGTGTGTTTGCGGTCAGTGAGCTCATGTGTTGTCCTTCAGGTGATGATCGGGGCTTTGGAGAGCAGTGGAGACATCGTGTCCGTGTCGTGTTGTGATAATGAGATCTTCATCCTGAAGGGGGACAGAGACATTATCCGTCTGTCCAACAGTCCCGAGGGTCTGGCCTCGAACCGTGAGTCCTCCTCACACTCGGCCGCTGGTGTGAAGTCATGAAGCTACGGAAGTGAAGGACACTGATGCTTCCTTTCTCTCTCTCCTTCAGTGTCCGAGCTCTCCATCCGTCTCACCTCACCTTTGACCACGCCCACCTTCCTGCCACCGACCGGATCGGTGGAGACGGCTCAGCCAATCAGAACCATGGCTATCATCGTGGAGGGCGGGGGGAGGGAGGAGGGGGGAGGCGGAGGATGGGAGAGGCAGAGCGAGGATGGAGAGAGAGAGGAAGATGAGGATGGAGCGGAGGAGGTGGAGGAGGCGGAGGAGCAGCTGGAGGTGATTGACAGCCCTTTGATGTGTGAGGTCATTGTGTGAGGTCATTGACAGCCCTTTGATGTGTGAGGTCATTGTGTGAGGTCATTGACAGCCCTTTGATGTGTGAGGTCATTGTGTGAGGTCATTGACAGCCCTTTGATGTGTGAGGTCATTGACAGCCCTTTGATGTGTGAGGTCATTGTGTGAGGTCATTGACAGCCCTTTGAAGTGTGAGGTCATTGACAGCCCTTTGAAGTGTGAGGTCATTGACAGCCCTTTGATGTCTGAGGTCATTGACAGCCCTTTGATGTGTGAGGTCATTGTGTGAGGTCATTGACAGCCCTTTGAAGTGTGAGGTCATTGACAGGTTGATGAGCTCACCTGTCTTTGTCATGTGACCTGTGGTGTGTTCAGGTGTCGGAGCAGCTCGGTCAGCGGTCCGGTCTGCTCACCAGCAGCTCTCGCAGCCGCAGCAGCTCGGTCACTTCCTGGGACAGTCTCCATGGGAACGCCCCCGCCAACGCTGCCAGTGAGACGAGTTCCAGACGCTACAGCGCCCCCATGGGTCAGGGGGAGATGCAGCAGGAGCTGGTGGTGAAGGCCATCAGAGTGAAGAAGAGGAGGAGGAGACGACAAGGTAGGCACAACAAGGCAGGCAGGGGAACACTGTAGACCTGGACCCGGTGTTACATCTTTGTCTCCGTCCTCAGACAGCAGCAGTGGGAACCGGCTCTCCGAGAGCAGCCTCTCAGACTCCATGTTTGTAGTCCAGGACAGCAGCTGCAGTGACGGAGGAAGTGGAACCCCTTTGAGCGACAGAGCCTCCCTCGTTGGTCTGGACCTTCAGAACCAGGACTCCCCAGAATCAAACCAGGACTCACAGGAGACTGGGGGTGGAGAGGTGGAGTCCTGCAAACAGTCCAGGTGAATTTCTGAAGACTAACCTGAATCCTTTTTGTTCCCCTGAGCCTTGTTCTTCCCCCCCATCGATCTCCTGTCTCATCCTTGATCTCTTTAATCGCTGACCTGTCTGTCTTATCCTTGTCTTCCTGTCCCAGCCTCCTCCCCCCAGGCTCCCTGCTCCTTCAGGGCCTGGAGAACCAGTTGAACCCAGGGAAGGTCTCTGGTCCCGTGGCAGAGGGTGAGGTTGTCCCTCCGACCCCTGATGTGGACCTGTTGTTGGAGTGCACCTTCTCCTACATGCATAACACTGAGGAGGAGGAGCAGCAGCCGATGGAGGAGCAGGAGGACGAGTATCTGAGCCCTCTGATTGGACCAGAGGACGAGGAGGAGGACGAGGTGGGTTGATGTTGTTTACGTTGTTCCAGTCAACAGCCCTGAATTTAAACGAAAGGATCAAAGTAAAAGTGTCCTCTGTCTTTGTGTGAAGGACGATGACGTGGCGCCCCCTGCTGGTGTGGTGGATCAGATGTTTTACTCCACTATGTCCAACCTGGACAGAAAAACCAGCATGTCCAGCGATGACGAGGGAGACATCTACTGTCCGTCTCTACCTGCTGCTGGGGACATCACCTGTCCGTCCAATCAGACCGAGAAGACAGCAGACAGACAGGTGGACCAGGACGCTCAGGACAGGGACTCACATAAACCTGACCAGGTGAGACACACACACACCTGACCAGGTGAGACACACACACACCTGACAAGGTGAGACACACACACCTGACCAGTTGAGACACACACAGACCTGACCAGGTGAGACAGACAGCAGGTTCTAATGTTTGTGTTGTTGCAGTTGGCAGAGAGCTGGATGGGATACTCGGGACCAGGATGTGGAATTCTGAGCCTGCAGGTAACTGACAGGTGAGTGACTCTCAGGAGACCTGATTCTGGTACACCAGGTGTGTGGATTTTAAAGGGGGGCTGTGGCACTGACAACGAACGCCCCTTGTGTTCCAGGTTCGTGTGGTGTCTGGACTTTAAAGGGGGACTGTTCTGCAGCGTTTTACCTGAAGCTGGACTCAACTGGCAGCGATTTGAAGACAACGTCCACCAGATGGCGTTATCACCCTCAGGTGAGCTGCAGACATCGCACCTGACAGAACCTGTAGCCTCTGCTTTAGACAGCATGAAGAGACCCTCCTGAACACCCCCTGTACAGGTGTATGTATGTATGCATGTTACCTCCTCCATCAGGTAACCTGCTGTGGAAGGTGGAGCAGAAGACCATGACGGCGTTCGCCTGTGCTAAAGTGTCAGTGAAAGGGAAACGTCACTGGTACAAAGCCGTGGAGCAGACGGCGTTTGTGGCTCTGAGTGACGACTCCGCCTGGATCATCAGGACCAACGGAGACCTCTACCTGCAGACAGGTAACCCCCTACCTGCTGATGCCGGTCCACAGACCTTTCATGCTGATTTTACACATCTCTCATTTCACAGTAAATCTGCACAGACAAACACGTCTCAGGTTGTTTCCTGGTGTTAAAGGGAGAAGCTGTGACGCTGTGTGTAGTGTCTTTAGATGACCACAAGGGGGAGCTGAACTCTCAGCTGAGATTCAGTGTGCAGGATCAGAGTCCCTGCTGACCATGAGGACTTATTAAACCTGTTACATAATGAGAGTTAGAGTCAGCAAGGACCAGAATGATGACACCACACAGCAGATTAACTCTGTGTGTGTGTGTGTGTGTGTGTGTGTGTGTGTGTGTGTGTGTGTGTGTGTGTGTGTGTGTGTGTGTGTGTGTGTGTGTGTGTGTGTGTGTCAGGTCTGAGCGTGGAGCGGCCCTGTGCCCGCTCCGTGAAGGTGGACTCCCCCTGTGTGTTCAGCCAGGTGTGTGTGAGAGGGGGCGTGGTCTGGGCTCTGAGCGAACACAAAGCGGTGTTCTACAGAGAAGGTCTGAACAGCTACTGCAGCGAGGGCGAGGGCTGGAAGTACGACACCGTCAGGTACTACTGCTACTGTAATACTACTGCAATACTACTGCTATACTACTGTAATACTACTGCTATACTACTGTAATACTACTGCTATACTACTGCTATACTACTGCTATACTACTGCTATACTACTGCAATACTACTGCTATACTACTGCTATACTACTGCTTTCCTACTGCAATACTACTGCTATACTACTGCTATACTACTGCTATACTACTGCTATACTACTGCAATACTACTGCTATACTACTGCAATACTACTGCAATACTACTGTAATACTACTGTAATACTACTGCAATACTACTGCAATACTACTGCTATACTACTGCTATACTACTGCTATACTACTGCAATACTACTGCTATACTACTGCAATACTACTGCTATACTACTGCAATACTACTGCTATACTACTGTAATACTACTGCTATACTACTGCAATACTACTGCAATACTACTGCTATACTACTGTAATACTACTGCTATACTACTGTAATACTACTGCTATACTACTGCTATACTACTGCTATACTACTGCAATACTACTGCTATACTACTGCAATACTACTGCTATACTACTGCAATACTACTGCTATACTACTGTAATACTACTGCTATACTACTGCAATACTACTGCTATACTACTGCTATACTACTGCAATACTACTGCAATACTACTGCTATACTACTGTAATACTACTGCTATACTACTGTAATACTACTGCTATACTACTGCTATACTACTGTAATACTACTGCAATACTACTGCAATACTACTGCTATACTACTGCAATACTACTGCTATACTACTGTAATACTACTGCTATACTACTGCTATACTACTGCTATACTACTGCAATACTACTGCAATACTACTGCTATACTACTGCAATACTACTGCTATACTACTGTAATACTACTGCTATACTACTGCTATACTACTGCTATACTACTGCAATACTACTGCAATACTACTGCTATACTACTGCAATACTACTGCTATACTACTGCAATACTACTGCAATACTACTGCAATACTACTGCAATACTACTGCTATACTACTGTAATACTACTGCAATACTACTGCAATACTACTGCAATAATACGGCAATACTACTGCTATACTACTGCAATACTACTGCTATACTACTGCAATACTACTGCTATACTACTGCTATACTACTGCTATACTACTGTAATACTACTGCAATACTACTGCTATACTACTGCAATACTACTGCTATACTACTGCAATACTACTGCTATACTACTGCAATACTACTGCAATACTACTGCTATACTACTGCAATACTACTGCTATACTACTGCAATACTACTGCAATACTACTGCAATACTACTGCAATACTACTGCTATACTACTGTAATACTACTGCAATACTACTGCAATACTACTGCAATAATACGGCAATACTACTGCAATACTACTGCAATACTACTGCTATACTACTGCAATACTACTGCTATACTACTGCTATACTACTGCTATACTACTGTAATACTACTGCAATACTACTGCAATACTACTGATGGTGTTTCTGTGTGTGTGTGTGTGTGTGTGTGTGTGTGTGTGTGTGTGTGTCACAGTGAGGCTCAGGGTCTGGAGTTGATGTGTGTTTCTCTGGGTGATGGGGGTACAGCCTGGGCCCTGGATGCCAGCGGCAGCCTCTGGTTCAGGACCGGGATCTGCTCGTCCAGACCTCAGGGCGAGGACGACCACTGGTGGCAGGTAGACTAGTCTACAGTCTGTCCTGGTCTGATGTGGGTTCACTTCTGCACCTCTACAGTCAGTCTGTCTCTGTCTCCTTTAGATCAGTATTTCGGACTACGTGGTCTTTGATCAGGGGAGTCTGTTCCAGACCCTGCTGCAGGCCACCCAGAGTGTTGCCACTGTAACCAGGGCGCCGGTGGAGCGCGTGGTGGCCTTCCTGTCTCAGTACTCGCAGTGCCAGCCAAGCCTGGTCAGTGCCAACTCCAGCGGGGTCTGGGTCGCCTCGGGACGGAACCAGCTGCACCTGGCCCGCGGCAGCCTTGTTGGTGAGTCCAGTAGAGTCTAGAAGAGTCTAGAAGAGTCCAGTATCAGAGCACGTCTTGTAGTTCTGTTGTGTTTGGTTCTCTCAGGAACTTTCTGGCAGAATGTGGTTCCAAGAGGAACCGTGTCGGCCACCAGGTGGACCTTCATCACGTCTTCAGCTGTGCCCCACAGAGAAGGTAAACCACCTGGAGACTAGTCCCCCAGACCTCTGTAACTAGTCCCCCAGACCTCTGTAACTAGTCCCCCAGACCTCTGTAACTAGTCCCCAGACCTCTGTAACTAGTCCCCCAGACTTCTGTAACTAGTCCCCCAGACCTCTGTAACTAGTCCCCCAGACCTCTGTAACTAGTCCCCCAGACCTCTGTAACTAGTCCCCCAGACTTCTGTAACTAGTCCCCAGACCTCTGTAACTAGTCCCTCAGACCTCTGTAACTAGTCCCCAGACCTCTGTAACTAGTCCCCAGACCTCTGTAACTAGTCCCCAGACCTCTGTAACTAGTCCCCCAGACCTCTGTAACTAGTCCCACAGACCTCTGTAACTAGTCCCCCAGACCTCTGTAATTACCTGTGTGTGTTTCAGGTACGTTCCTGTGGTTGGCTCAGAGCAGGAAGGATCTGTTCTGTGTTTGGGACCAGGATGGAGAGCTCCGCCCCTCTTCTGTGCTCCTCCCCCCTGAGGTAAACACACACCTGTCCCCTGGTTTAGTCCTTTCTGACTCCAGGTGCGCGGCGTTGGTGGTGATGATGTCATTCTGTGTTCTACCTGTGTGCCCAGGTGGAGCTGACTCACCTGTCGGCCTGCCGTGACGCCCTCTGGGGTCTGGACTCTCACGGCAGAGTGTGTATCCGGACTCTGTCTCCGTCCTGTCCGGCTGGACTCCACTGGACCCCGCTGGACCTCAGTCAGCTGGGTAGGTACCTGAGTCTCACAGCAGGTAAACACAGGTGAGAAAGGAGGCGGAGCTCCGCTCTGATCCCTGCTCTCTGATTGGTCCAACAGTCGGTGTGCGCTGAGTGTTTTGGGGGATCGTCCCCTCTGCTCAGGTTACAGCAACACACACACACACACACACACACACACACACACACACACACACACACACACACACTGTCAGCTGTGTTTCTCCATCACACTGACAGGTAGAGGTTGTGTAACAGGTCAACATGAAGAGTGTGTGTGTGTGTGTGTGTGTGTGTGTGTGTGTGTGTGTGTGTGTGTGTGTGTGTGTGTGTGTTTGTGTGTGTTCGTCATTCTGTAACCTGACTGGTGGGTCAGAGCTGTTTTTAGTCCCTCTGCCCTTCTCTCTATCAGAGACCACATGACCACATGACCGCCTGTCTGTCTCTCAGTTCTCAGAGTAAGAATTCTTTGAGGGGACAGTCAGTTCTGGACTGAGACCTTTGGATCTTAGAACCAGAGGGAGACTCTTCTCTGTTGTGTCTGAATAAATAAAGCAGGACCCTTAGGCCGGTCCGCCTAAACCTGTCTGCTCGGGGCTCATGAAACCCAGCCTGTGTTGGTGTAATCAGACCTGATTCAGAGATCAGACCTGATCCAGAGATCAGACCTGATTCAGAGATCAGACCTGATTCAGAGATCAGACCTGATTCAGAGATCAGACCTGATTCAGAGATCAGACCTGATCCAGAGATCAGACCTGATCCAGAGATCAGACCTGATTCAGAGTTAGACCTGCTCCAGGATCAGACCTGATTCAGAGATCAGACCTGATCCAGAGATCAGACCTGCTCCAGGATCAGACCTGATTCAGAGATCAGACCTGATCCAGAGATCAGACCTGATCCAGAGATCAGACCTGATTCAGAGATCCGACCTGATTCAGAGATCAGACCTGATTCAGAGATCAGACCTGATCCAGAGATCAGACCTGATTCAGAGATCAGACCTGTTTCAGATCCCGGTCTTCGTCCTCTCTTTAAGGTGTCTGAGTTTTGAAGAAGCGTGTGGGGCGGATGTTTTGGTCCCTTATTTCAGCGTTTAGTCCGTGACTCTGATCCTCATGGTCTTAATCACTGAGCAGGTTTAAGTCCTAATTATTGCACATGGGTAACATACAGGAGCACGGGTGTTCTTATAGGATCAGGACTCAGGACTCAGGTCTGAGGACTTGTCTCTGTGCTGATAAACAAACAGGTGAACTGTTGTTGATGTTTCTGTCAGAGAGACCCTACAGGGTCGAAGGTGACGGGCAGCTGCAGCAGCTCTTCATGCGGCCTTCAAAGGTCAGAGGTCAGCGGGGCAGCCTGTCAGTCAGGTATGAAGGATGAGGCCGTCTCCCTAAAACAGGCTGACCTGGATTCTGAGAGCGGATGTGGTCACAGGATCTGACTCGGGTTCCACCTGGAACCTTCTTCATGTTTTTGTTTAAAGGGGGGCGCCGCACGTGACCCGAGGACCGCAGGACGGCTCTTCAGTCTGAAATCACTCCGGGGTTAAAGAACACATGTGGGTGTGTTCAGGTGTGTGTCCCTGTGTGTTGCAGGAGGTGTGTGTCTGGTCAGGTGTGTTCAGGTGTGCTCAGGTGTGTTCAGGTGTGTTCAGGTGTGTTCAGGTGTGCTCAGGTGTGTTCAGGTGTGCTCAGGTGTTCAGGTGTGTTCAGGTGTGCTCAGGTGTGCTCAGGTGTGCTCAGGTGTGCTCAGGTGTGTTCAGGTGTGCTCAGGTGTGTGTCCCCGTGTGTTGCAGGCGGTGTGTGTCTGGTCAGGTGAGGTCAGGTGTGTTCAGGTGTGCTCAGGTGTGTGTCCCGGTGTGTTGCAGGCGGTGTGTGTCTGGTCAGGTGTGGTCAGGTGTGTTCAGGTGTGCTCAGGTGTGTTCAGGTGTGCTCAGGTGTGTTCAGGTGTGTTCAGGTGTGCTCAGGTGTGTTCAGGTGTGCTCAGGTGTGTTCAGGTGTGCTCAGGTGTGTTCAGGTGTGCTCAGGTGTGCTCAGGTGTGTTCAGGTGTGCTCAGGTGTGTGTCCCGGTGTGTTGCAGGCGGTGTGTGTCTGGTCAGGTGTGGTCAGGTGAGTTCAGGTGTGCTCAGGTGTGTGTCCTGGTGTGTTGCAGGCGGTGTGTGTCTGGTCAGGTGAGGTCAGGTGTGTTCAGGTGTGCTCATGTGTGTGTGTCCCGGTGTGTTGCAGGCGGTGTGTGTCTGGTCAGGTGTGGTCAGGTGAGTTCAGGTGTGCTCAGGTGTGTGTCCCTGTGTGTTGCAGGCGGTGTGCGTCTGGTCAGTGTGAGCTGTGGCAGTCAGAACGTCTGGGCGGTGGACAGTCGAGGAGTGGTTTACTTCAGGGTCGGGACCCAGCCTCTGAACCCGAGCATGATGCTGCCGGCGTGGATCCAGATAGACTCACCTGCACAGGTAAGAGGAAGAACCTGGATCCACAGGGAGTCTGTACACACGGGGCCTTACAGTCCAGGTAACTGTGACATCATGTCTCTGCAGCCAATAGGAGTGCAGCTGGTCAGCATTCAGACGAGTCCTAACGACCGCCTGCTCTGGGCGCTCGACAACAGAGGGAGCGTCTTCGTCAGGACCGGACTCAGCGACGAGATGCCTGTGGGGACGGACTGGGAGCTGGTGCCAGGTACCTGTCTGTCTGCTCACCTGTGTGTGTGTGTGTGTGTGTGTGTGTGTGTGTGTGTGTGTGTGTGTGTATAATTGTGTCATTGTGTGTGTGTGTATAATTGTGTCATTGTGTGTGTGTGTGTGCCGTAGGTCTGGCCGTCAGTCAGCTGGTCCTGAGCTCTCGGACGGTCTGGGTCCGGTGTGTAAACGGGGATCTGGCGCGGCGATACGGCGTCTCTGACAGAAACCCTGCCGGAGATTACTGGAAGAAGATCCCGGGGAACGCGAACTGGTTCACAGGTGAGTCTGAGTCAGCGCTGGTTAGAGGTGTTACCTGTACAGGTGTTTTTTCTTGGAAAAGGATCCAGTCTGTCCGAGCAGCGGGTCTGAAGCTCTCTCTCTCTCTCTCTCCCTCTCTCTCTCCCTCTCCCTCTCTCTCTCTCTCCTCTCTCTCTCTCTCTCTCTCTCTCTCTCTCTCTCTCTCTCTCTCTCTCTCTCTCCCTCCCTCTCTCTCTCTCTCTTCAGTGACTCCTGAGGACGAGTTGTGGGCGGTGACTCCGATTGGTGGGTTGTCCCGTCGCCTGACAAAGCTCCTCCCTCAAACTCCCTGTAGACCCGCCCCCTCGGGCCCCTCCCTCAGCGTGGACGACGGGGAGGACGAATGGGAGCTCATCTAGCCTGTGACATCACTGTGATGTGGAACGGTTGTTTGACGTGGATTCACCTGGTGGGACGCTGTGATGTCACAGTGACAGTTTGTTTATAAACTTCCTCCTGACACTAAACAGGATGTGACATCACTTCCTGTAACCTAAACATTTAGGTTTCTAAAACAAGATGGCCGCCACACAGGCTGCTGGGAAGTGAAGAGGACTGAGACGCTGTTTTATTTTTGTTTAAAAGGAAGCACTTTAATCTCTGAAGGGACACTGGACAGAACATGGACCGGTTCTGACTGGACCAAACTGGTTCAGTCTGGATCAAACTGGTTCACACTGGACCAAACTGGTTCTGACAAGCTCTAAATCTGGTAGTATTAACTGTAGTTTGGTCTGGTTCTACTGGATCAAACTGGTTCTAACCGGTACTGACTGGTTTTCAAACAGCTCTTCTCGGATCGAGTTTAACCTGGTTTAGATCAGTGAAGTCTGGGACTGGTTCTAACTCTTTCTTAATCTCTAATCAGGGTGGGTCTAACTGGTTCTAACCAGTACTAACTGGTCCTTACTGGTCCTTACTGGTCCTTACCAGGTCATTTTATTTGTAATTTGGATGGACTTGGTTTTACATGAGGATGTTAAAGGGACATTGACTACAGAGGGTATCTGGTCTGAACTGGTTTGTTCTGGTTGATTCTAAATCTGCTGGCATTTATTCAGGTTAGTTCAGTTGTGACAGACTGGTTTGAACTGTTATAAACTGTTTTAAACTGGTTTAAACTGGTTTAAACTGGTTTAAAGTGGTTTGAACTGTTTTAAACTGGTTTAAACTGTTTTAAACTGGTTTAAACTGGTTTAAAGTGGTTTGAACTGTTATAAACTGGTTTAAACTGTTTTAAACTGGTTTAAACTGGTTTAAAGTGGTTTGAACTGTTTTAAACTGGTTTAAACTGTTTTAAACTGGTTTAAACTGGTTTAAAGTGGTTTAAAGTGGTTTGAACTGAGCAGTTTAATCCAGTCTGGCTCCGTGTGGAGACGTTAAAGGGATGATAGTTACTGAGGAATACATGAACCCCACCTTAATCTGGTTCAGACCAGTTCATACTGAAGT
>NC_048293.1:28718619-28728619 GCF_009762535.1 Notolabrus celidotus
AAATGTTCAATTAAAATAGAAATGAGCTAAATGTTGATAATTGTAGTGATCCCTTATAGAGGTAGTTACTTTGGGACAATATCAAACATTCATGCTAACGTTTTATTTATTATGGTGTATCACTTATTTAGAGTTGTTTTGAAGGGAAGGAGATGGAGATGTACATTTGGTCGTATGATGAGTACAGTGTTTAGGGTCATCAAACAAATACAGACCCTGATGGTCACATGTTTCCTGTAGTCAGATTTATGATGAAATCTTTAGTAATTTCTGTTTTACTCTGTTCTTATTTAATAAGCACTTACAATACAGACTGTGATATACAACAAACACAGATGAGTTTAAAGTTTGTAAAAAGTAAATTCCTTCTTTATTATTTTTCTACATCAGGCAGAAAAACAACTTTTTAAAAGAAATAATTCATTAACTAAAGAGCGTGGAGGTGTTTGGTATTTCCGAGCTCCGGTCGAGCCCTGAACGCCAGCAGCAGTCGCGCAGCTCTCCATTTCAGTCGGCTGTTTTTCTTTTCGGCTCCCCGTCCACTCTGACCCTGTAGACCTCTTTACACCTCTTAGACCGGCTGAAGACAGGGGAACGCCTGACTAGACCCCGGACACAAACAGACCCTTCACGACTTCAGTTGGACCTAAGATCGTATCTCCTACCTCTGCGATCGTCCTGCCCGGGGGAGAAACACGGTGAGTAGCCGATACCTCCGCAAGGAGCCAGCCGAGGCCGGGGTCGCTCGTGGCGGGTATCCGCGTCTGAGCTGCGGCCTGCCGGCTCTCTCGGAACTCGAGTCCCGCGGCTCGGGGCTGGAGAAACAGGCCGCAGATAAAGCAGGCTCAATACGGGACATTAATGTTGAAATGACTCTTTAGAATAACTCTGTTGTTACTGTAAGGGAACAATGAAGGTTTCCTGTCTTTATTTAAATCTGCTTTTATCACAAAACACCGAAAATCTGCCGTTTTTTAACCAACTTACCGAACAGACGAGCTAACGAGCTGCTAGCCGGCTAGCTACATTTACACTGTTCTCTGTACTCATTAACACACAAACACTAACACATTATCACACATTTACACACAACACACACTTTACACTGTTATATATACACACTATTACACTATATATATATACATCCACCTACTGTATACATCCCATATACATCATATACACACACAATACAATCTACATACACACTGTACTACATCATATACACACAATACAACCCTACCACACACTGTAATACATCATATACACACAATACATACATACCACTACATACACACAATACAACCCTACACACTGTACACATCATACACACAAATACAACCTACACACACCAATACACACCTACAAAACACTGTACTACATATCACAATACAATACTACATACACACTATATACACACAATACAACCCTACACACACACTGTACTAACATCATATCACACAATACAATACTACAACACACATACACAAACAAAACCCTACAACACACTGTACTACATCATATACACACACAATACAATACTACACACACTACATACACACATACAACCCTACACACACACTACATACACACATAGACAACCCTACATACACACTGTACTCATCTATACACACAATACAATACTAAATACACACAATACAACCCTACACACACTGTACTACATCATATACACAACAATACTACATACACACACATACACACAATACAACCCTACACACACACGTACGACATCATAAACACCAAACAATACTACACACACACAATACAACCCTACACACACACTGGTACTACATCATATCACCACAATACAATACTACACCCTATATACACACAATACAACCCACATACACATGTACTACATCATATACACACACAATACAATACTACATACACACTACTACACCACAACCCTACAACACACTGACTACATCATATACACACACAATACAATACTACATAAACACATACCACACAATACAACCCTACACACACACTGTACTACATCATATACACACAATACAATACTACACACACAATACAAACCCTACACACACACTAAAATCATATACACACACAATACAATACTACACACACTATATACACACAAACAACCCTACACACACTGTACTACATCATATACACACACAATACAATACTACATACACACTACATACACACTATGTACACACAATAAACCCTACACACACACTGTACTACATATACACACATACATATACATACACACTAATACACACAATACAACCCTACACACACCACTGTACTACATCATATACACACAATACAATACTACATACACACTACATACACTATGTACACCAATACAACCCTACACACACACTGTACTACATCATATACACACAATACAATACTACATACACACATATACACACAATACAACCCTACACACACACTGTACTACTCATACACAATACATACTACATACCACTACATACACACAATACAAAACTACACACACTGTACTACATCATATACACACAATACAACCCTACATACACTGTACTACATCATATACACACACAATACAATACTACACACACACTCATACACACAAACAACCCTACCACACACACTGTACTACATCTATACACACAATACAACCTACATACCACTGTACTACCCTACATACACACTATATACACCACAATACACTATATACACAATACAATTATATACACACACAATACAATTATATATACACACAATACAATCATATACACACAATACAATCACATACACACAATACAATCACATACACACAATACAATCATATATACACACAATACAATCATATACACACACAATACAATTATATATATACACACAATACAACCCTACACACACACACACAATACAATCATACACACACAATACAATACTACATACACACTGTACTACCCTATACCACCAATACAATCATATACACAACAATACAACCTCATATACAACATTAAATTCACTATACAG
Organism: Notolabrus celidotus; assembly: GCF_009762535.1. Taxonomy (NCBI): domain Eukaryota; kingdom Metazoa; phylum Chordata; class Actinopteri; order Labriformes; family Labridae; genus Notolabrus; species Notolabrus celidotus. The sequence continues at coordinate 28,721,644 of NC_048293.1, forward strand.
AGATATATATACTTAAAGAGACATTATATACACTACAACACAAAGGTTCACGTTATACAGCAGTATAGGGTCCCTATTGTTTACACTGTACATTACCTTAAGCTTGTACTCTATTTAACCCTATATACTCTATATAACCTTACATATAGTCTAAATAACACCATATATACTCTATTTAACCCTATATATACTCTATATAACCTTACATATAGTCTAAATAACACCATATATACTCTATTTAAACCCTATATATCTATATATACCTTACATAGTCTAAATAACACCATATATACTCTATTTAACCCTATTATACTCTATATAACCTTACATATAGTTTATAACCCTATATTTACTCTCAATACCTCATGTATACCCAAATTAACACTATATATATATACTCTATTTAACCCTATAGATACCCTATATAACGGTATATTTACCCAAAATAATATGTAAAGCCTACATAGCCATGTATTTTATATAACCCATTGTAATCTCTATATAACCTTATATACTCTGTTTGCTCTATATAATCCCATATACTCTATAGAGCCTTTAAAATACTCTACATAACAAAGTTTTCAAACCCTATATTACTCTCAATCCTATAGTCTACCCAAATAACACTATAAATCCATATATTTACTCTATTAACCCTATAGATACCCTATATAACCATATTTGTACAATAATAGAGCCTTTAATATAACCCTAAATGAAACACTTAATGTGCTATATAACTCCACGTCTCCTCTATATAGCCCAGTGTAAACCCTATACTGTGTATATTATAATACATATACTGTGTGTACTATATAATCATATATACAGTAATAATCATTAACTGGGTCTGTAGTGTTCATAAAGGGAGGTCTGATTTTATATGATTTGGAGGTTAGCTTTAAAGGCCTGATGACATCACAGCAGCTGATGAGCCTTACCTGAGCACACCTCATGTGTTAGGGAAGCTAACAGGTAGAGCTCAGATCCAGGGTCAGGGTCTGGGTCTGAGTCTGAGTCCACCTCCAGGCCCTGTGTGCCCTGAGCGAGGGCTTAGCGCCGCCTGAACCACGGCCCGATCCTCTTATGTTGATTTGTGTCTGATGAAATAATTAGGCTCCTTACGGCCAGACCGGTGAGGAAACCCGGGGTCACACAGACCGCCTCATCAGATCTGGACTAACCACGGCCTCTCTGCTGTTAACCCCTCGCTCTACTGTTAACCCCTCGCTCTACTGTTAACCCGTGGAGACATCATCACAGAGTCCTCTGAGTCAGGACTAACTCAACAACAGTCCTCTGAGTCAGGACTAACTCAAACACGTCCTCTGAGTCAGGACTAACTCAACAACATGTCCTCTGAGTCAGGACTAACTCTAACAACACGTCCTCTGAGTCAGGACTAACTCTAACAACACGTCCTCTGAGTCAGGACTAACTCTAACACGTCCTCTGAGTCAGGATAACTCTAACACGTCCTCTGAGTCAGGACTAACTCTAACAACACGTCCTCTGAGTCAGGACTAACTCTAACACGTCCTCTGAGTCAGGACTAACTCTAACAACACGTCCTCTGAGTCAGGACTAACTCTAAACACGTCCTCTGAGTCAGGCTAACTCTAACAACATGTCCTCTGAGTCAGGACTAACTCTAACACACGTCCTCTGAGTCAGGACTAACTCTAACAACACGTCCTCTGAGTCAGGACTAACTCTAACAGTCCTCTGAGTCAGGACTAACTCCAACACGTCCTCTGAGTCAGGACTAACTCTAACACGTCCTCTGAGTCAGGACTAACTCTAACACGTCCTCTGAGTCAGGACTAACTCTAACAACACGTCCTCTGAGTCAGGACTAACTCTAACACGTCCTCTGAGTCAGGACTAACTCAACAACACGTCCTCTGAGTCAGGACTAACTCTAACACGTCCTCTGAGTCAGGACTAACTCTAACAACACGTCCTCTGAGTCAGGACTAACTCTAACACGTCCTCTGAGTCAGGACTAACTCAACAACATGTCCTCTGAGTCAGGACTAACTCAACAACATGTCCTCTGAGTCAGGACTAACTCTAACAACACGTCCTCTGAGTCGACTAACTCTAACACGTCCTCTGAGTCAGGACTAACTCTAACACGTCCTCTGAGTCAGGACTAACTCTAACAACACGTCCTCTGAGTCAGGACTAACTCTAACACGTCCTCTGAGTCAGGACTAACCTAAACACGTCCTCTGAGTCAGGACTAACTCTACCAACACGTCCTCTAAGTCAGGACTAACTCTACCAACACTGAGATCTTAGATCACTCTGATACCTTCAGAAGGATCATGTTGTGAGAGTGTGACGATCACTCCCCTCGCTCTGATTGGTTACCTGCAGACACTGGTCTCACCTGGTCAGATGATTAAACACAGACAGTGATCACAGGAAGTGTCCCTCATATTATCATGTAAATCTCATATTAAATCACAACAGACATTTAAAGACGAGGTCTGTGATGACTCATGACCTGAAGTAACCTCTGTGTCAGAGCTTTGTTTATAAATAAAGGTCTGTTATTAAAATCAGCTGATGTGTAAACACAGTTTCTAAGAAGTCTTTAAAGTCTGACTCTGAGGATCTGAACTCAGCGTGTGTCTTGTTCTCTCTCTTGAGGTCTCCAGGCAGCTTAAGACCCTGATCTGGTTTCTAAAATCCAGATGTTTACATGCACAAACACAAAAACAGGATCCTTTAAAAACCAGATCTGAACCAGGATCCTGGAGCTCCTGTAGACACACTCAGGGATTCATCAGGAGGTTAATCTGATCACTTCATACTTCATAATAAACCAACATGGACCAACAACCAGGTTCAGCCGAGAGGTCAGAAGTCAGACCTGAAGAAGGATGCGGTCTACAAAGGCCACCTGAATGATAGTCAGCGGTGCGATTTCTATGCTAGCCATAGCGCCAGTTTCAAAAACTTTTTTAAAGGTTGTTTTGGAGCTTTTTATTTGACTGGACAGCTGAAGAGAGACGGGACATGTGGGTAGTGGAGAGCGGGGGAAGACATGCAAGAGATGGTCGTGGCCAGGCGACCTCTGTGACAAGGACTATACCCTCTGTATGTGGGGCGCTTAGACCGCTAGGCCACCGGCGCCCTGATGTGTTCTGTTGGATCATTTGATGAAAGTTGAGCGTTAACTGATCGTGCTGCAGATCTTTCAAAGACATCAGAGGAGATGAAACAGTCGGATGATGTATGAAGGCGAGTCGGACCAATCACAGGGCTCGTCTTCTGTGGCTTCATTTTTGAGGAGGTGTACGTCAGACCACGTTCAGGGAGAAGTTGCAGTTCCTTCTGGTCACACAGAGGATGAACGCTTTTATTATTTTCTGCAGTTTTTAGAAGAAATTGAGATTTCTTGAGCGTGGAGAAACTCAGCTCTTTCGTCTAACTGTAAGGCTGCTGCCGCTTTGTTTTTGTTGTTGTTTGCTTCCATAACTTAAAAACAGTTGCACGGAAGACGGTGAATCTTTGGATGTTTGGCTGCAGAGGATTTAACAGAAACGTGTGGAAAGCAAAAGAAAACATCACTTTTGGGCCACATTTGAGCTTCAGTCGTTCCTCTAGGATGTGTTTTGTTGACTAACGCTGGCTCTAAAGCTCTGAGGCAAAGCTTCCAGAAGGAAAACGTTGAAGTTGTTATCAGAAGAATATATTTACTTTATGGATCACTCCAGGTTCGGCATGCTCAGGGTCTTGCATTGATCTTACAAAGTCTTGCATGTGACCGGAGTCAGAGAGACTGAATCCTGTGGACGTGTTGTTGTGAACTGCTCAGTGTCTCATGTGTCCTCCTCTCTGAGGGATCCTGCAGGTGACTCACTGCCTCTAAACCTGACCTGGCTCTCCTCTCAGCCCCGGTCTGTCTCTGAGTTTGTTGGTTCTGTCTGTCAGAGAAGCCTCAGCGTGGTGCAGTGACCTCTGTCGTCGAGTCCGACCCTCCATGAACCGATTAAAGGAAGAGTTTGTGTTCAGGAGATCGATGACCTCATTTCAGAGTGGAGAGTCGACACAGGACACCACGAAGGGTTAATAAAGGGGTGAAAACTAAAACCCTGAGAGGGACCGAGGGAAACGCTGGACGCTCGGGCCTGCTGTGGTTCCCTTAGGCCGGAGGAAGAGGGATGAAGAGGGAGGAAGAGGGAGGAAGACTAGCTGGCAAGTTGTGATGATTAATCTGTTGATAAGAGGATCTGTCCTGCACAGCCTGGCTCTACCCAGACAGACTCACAGTCAGCTGCTGGCCTTCAAATTAGGACCTAATCAACTTATCCTGCACCCTCTGGACTCCCAGCATGCCGTGCTGCAGGACGGAGCTGCTGTGGATTCAAACTTATTCTGCATCCAGTCCTCCTTAAAGAAACCTCTCCTCTCTCAGGTGCACAGAGCTCTACTCATGTTTGGTTTGGTGCACATGCTGCAGAAACCGACGGACGTTTTTAATCCACGCTCTCGTCACAGACTCTAAATCAGCCGTCCTCTCCTGATGTTTCAGAGTCACACAGATGCTGCCGGGCTCAGAGGATCCTCCTCCTCCTCTGACCCTGTTTGCAGAGTTTTCAGCTCCTGAAATCCCCCTGAGCCACACTTCCACATGTCGAGTGTTTCTGCTGCTTTAAACTGAAGAATCCGAGTCTTTAAAACTCCAGTTAATCCTCTCTCCTCGCTAACGAGCTAATCTCTCTGCTGGTCGAGGAAACGTTTCCCCAGCAGGAACGTGAGACTGCTTCAGAGTTAGTGTGGCGTCGTCGTTCGCTCAGGCGACTTGCCAAACCACATTACTCCAAACACAGGAGACTCTACCCTCCTGAACTCTCTGTCTCCTCTCTGCTCGCTCATACGCCCTGCTTCAGGCCGTCATGTCTCATATATAGGATGCATTAAAGCGTCACTGCAGGGCCGACAGCTGACACTCAGACTCTCTTTATATGGAGCTGCTTCAGATTGTCTGTGTCTCTCCCTCCGCCTGTCAGACAAAGCACAGGGTTGAAAGGCTTGGAGGTTTGGAGCAGCTTCAGAGTCCAGCTCCCGGTCCGTCTGTGACGACAGCATGGAGTTAAATCAGCTCGTCAGATCCTAACTTCCTCTCCTCTGTGCTTCAGATCACTGTAACTGTGTCTATTCATCACCCTGTAACAGGGTTTATTTATGAGCATGTGCAGAACACACATCATACCTGGAGACCTCTCACAGCCGCCTGTCACTCAGGAGTTATCACCTCCACGCTGCAGACCAGGAGAAGCTGCAGAACATTTGATCTAATCAGGACTTCATCAGATGTATTCAGGTGTTATTTTAGTTTCACAGGATGATTGTGTGATTGAGCACAGAGCTGGAGGAGCTGTGGTTTGATGAAAGGCTCGTTGGGTGTTTTAGAAAGTAGGACAGATCAGAAATGGACAAACTCACCCAGTGATTATGCTGTCTGGTCTTACTGAAGCTGCTGCCTTTCAGGAGCTGCTCCAAAGTCTCATACTTTCCAAACTCACATGATTTTATAATATTTGTTTTTGTGCCTTTTTACAGCGGATAGGGAGGGACACCAGGAGAGAGAAGAGATGGACTTAGGGCTGGTTTATACTACGCAGGAGGGTCTGACACGGACATGAGCACCACATACTTGTGCGTCGATGCGTCTGTGTCCGAAACCCTAGAGGGCAGTGTGGTCTCTCTGATAGCCGGTCGCCTGCTTTCGACCCGCTACGATCTCTGTTTCCTTTTCCTCAGAGATTCAGAGCGTGTTCTGTTAATCTACAGCTGATACATGTTGCTGTTTATCATACAGACATGATTACATGAAGAATAGAGAGGAGGAGAGGAAATACACGGACCATGTGCGGCTGGAAATGCGGGAAATACAATGCGGCCGAGCGCACCAATCACGGGCTTGTGGTCCGTGTTGATTCCACTTGTAGTTACATTTTGGAGGAGGTGCTACGTGCATAGGCCTCTGCGTGGGTACGGGAGCTACGTAGACCTCTGACGTAGGCTATGCCGCCGATTCGACGCAGAAGTATAAATCAGGCTTAAGGGTGAAGGACCGTCCAGCCTGGAGGGCGATAGTCTCTCTACTTGTCAGACCGGCACTCCAAGGCCTTGCTCTTTAAACTGACTTTATATCTGATATTTTACGCTCTTCGATGGTATCATGAAGCTCCAATGTCTAGGAAATAAAACTGAGCTGAAGTCATGTTTTCATCCAGGAGCTGCTGCAAGTAAATGAAGGAGTGAGGGAGAGCGAGCAGCAGAGGATGGACGTAGAGATTTTATGTTGGTGGACATTATATTTAAGAAAAGCTTCTTTTATTTGTCCTTTCTTTACCATCACCAGCTGGATTTAGCTAACACTTATATCACTTTTAATTTGTACAAACTTCATTATCAAGCTCAGGGATCTAATCTAAGATCAGGGAGTCATTGCAGCTCCATTCCCAACCCAGTGTGAGTAAAAACAAGCAACAGTAATGCAGGAATTAGCCACTACCCCGTATATACTGTAGGAATCAATGTGGGTGTAATACGTAAACAAATGATCCTCGTCTCATCCAGGAATTATCCACTACCTCAAATAAATGCAGCCTTGTTCCTGCAGTTAACCAGGAATTATCCACTACCCTAAATAAATGCAGCCTTGTCCTGCAGTTAACAGGAATTATCCACTACCTTAAATAAATGCAGCCTTGTTCCTGCAGTTAACCAGGATTATCCACTACCTTAAATAATGCAGCCTTGTTCCTGCAGTTAACCAGGAATTATCCACTACCTTAAATAAATGCAGCCTTGTTCCTGCAGTTAACCAGGAATTATCCACTACCTAAATAACCTACATTCTGCAGCCTTGTACGAGCAGTCAGCAGGAATTATCCTGTACCCAGATTAAACTTTTTATATCATTTGAAGCTGCAGTGATCCAGGAACTACCCCG
>NC_048293.1:28733619-28768619 GCF_009762535.1 Notolabrus celidotus
ATGACCACTTCTGTAAATATGCCAGAGTTAGCCAAAAGGCTAGTTTACATCCGTAGTCCCTTCCCAGATGTTAAAAAGGCTCCCTAAGAAGATGAAGAGTAAACAAAGATAACACAGTGTCAAATAAAATCAAAGTAAGAAGGTAGAGGAGAAACCAAAACACAAACAAACAAACAAACAAACAAAAAGGAGAAGAAAAGAAAAGTAGAAATAGCACCATATGATTAAAAATGACTAAAAGCTCCATCAGGACATGATATGACCGTCTTTGAGAAAGTGTCCATGGACATCAAATACATGGAGCAAGACAACCAGGAAGCAGCAATGAGGACATGTTAAAGAAGACATGCAGACACAACAGGACAACAGTTAACAGTGCTGTACATATTTGCATTAAGCAGTGACTACCAATCATTAACAGCTGCATGCAGATCAAATGAGGCAACATATAGACTGAGCGACAGGTGAGCACAACGAATAGACAACACAAGCAACAGGAAGTTTTAAAAACACAGGACAGATCCACAGAGGGCCGACACAAGGTGGCAGCAGCAGCAGCAGCAGCAGCGGGGGGAGATGTGTTTAGTGCTGACAGATGTTGTTTCTTATGAGCCGCTGCTTTAAATGCAAACTAAATGAGCGGTATGTGTTGAGCTCTCTGATAGAGGTTGGTATGTTGTTCCAGTCTCGTGAGGCTCTGATGGAGAAGGCTGATTGACTAAAAGCACTGTTTCTAAGTGGAATAACACAGTCCCCTCTTGTGACACCTCTCGTAGTGTGATGAGGATTAGTTCTCATGCTAACAAAATCTCTAAGTGGTGGGGGAGCCATGCCATGTGTGATTTTGTAAAGGAGACGTGCATTTATGTGCATTACCATGTTTTCCTAACTTAGGAGGTTGTATTTCTTTAAAATAGCACAGTGGTGGAATGTCCTTGGTCGTTTGTCTAGAACCTTAAGTGTCTGTACTCGTGACGGTAGAGATGACACCCTCTCCTCTCTGTGTCTCTGTCTCTCAGGACGATGACGACGGTCACCTGCTGGCTCTGCAGATCATCAGAGACCTGGTGGATAAAGGTGGAGACGTTTTCCTGGACCAGCTGGCTCGACTCGGAGTCATCAACAAGGTCTCCACTCTGGCCGGACCGGCGTCAGACGACGAGAACGAGGATGAAGCCAAACCTGAGAAGGTAGCTCATGTTTCAGTCGGTTATTTCATGTGTTGCTAAGAGGACAGTCCTAGACCTGAGTCCCTGTCTGGTCTCTTTGCAGGAGGAGGAGGTTCAGGAGGACGCCAGGGAGATCCAGCAGGGGAAGCCTTATCACTGGAAGGACTGGTCCATCATCAGAGGGAGGGACTGTCTCTACATCTGGTCCGACGCTGCTGCTCTGGAGCTCTCTAACGGCTCTAACGGCTGGTTCAGGTTCATCCTGGACGGGAAGCTGGCCACCATGTACTCCAGCGGGAGTCCCGAGGGAGGGTCCGACAGCTCCGGTACGAAAACACACACTCATCAAAGTCTCTCTCATCGATCTGTGGTTTCCTGTGTCACTCTGTCTGAACATCTCCATTCCTCTTCCCTTCGTGGCGTTCAGAGTCTCGCAGCGATTCCTGGAGAAGCTGCAGCGCGCCAGAGTCAAGTGAAACCCGTCACCGGGCCAGCCATCCCATCCTGGTACCAGCGTGGGTCCCACCAAGCTGACGGTGGGAACGTGGGTCTCTGACCTGCCTGAAGGACGGAGAGATCGCCATCCACAACTCAGACGGCAGCAGGCCACCATCCTGAAGGGAGGACCTGCCCGCTTCGTCTTCGAGTCCAACAGAGGAACCACACACTCGTTCACTGCAGAGACCTCTCTGGGTGTTGTTTCCACAGCTTCTCCTGAATCTGTTACACAACACAGCAACATTACTCACCAAAAATGTAAAAAGTCTAAACACTTACAGCTTAAATCACCGCACGTCGCTGCATGCACGCTTTCTGTTTTAACACCGAAACCGTCCAAACGCCGCCTCGTCTCGCTGACGCCGCCTCTGTCCGTTTGTGTTGTTTCAGGCTCAGAGTTCGTGACGGGCTGGACGGGGGAAGATGGGCAGGAAGCTGAAGTTCCAAGCTGGAGAGACGAAGCAGAAGGTGAAGAGCATGGCGAGGGAGCTTTACGACGACCACTTCAAGCCGTGGAGAGCATGCCCAGAGGGCGTGGGTGGTCACGCTGAGGAACATCTCCACTCACTGGAGTCCTCCTGGGAGCTGCACACCAACAGACAGGTACACACTGACACACACCAGCACACAACACACACACACTCTTATACCTTGTCCTCTCTGAGGTCTGACATCTCTGTCTTTGTTTTCAGTGTAGTGAAGGAGAGAACACATGGAGGGACCTGATAAGACCGCTCTGGAGAACCTGATCGTGGTTCTGAAGGATGAGACACCATCTCGCCGTATGAGATGTGCAGCAGCGGCCTGGTCCAGGCGCGTTCACCGTCCTCAACCAATGTACGTTCCTCACAGTCCTCTCTCTCTCTCTCTTCCCGTTCGAAAACACTCCTCTGATTAAATGATGTCTTCTTGTGTTTGTGCAGAGCATGGACCTGGACCTGAAAATGATTGTAAGCCTTTAATGGAGAGGATCAACCTGTCTTTAAGAGGCGGCCTTTCAGCGAGAAATAGAAGACGGATGAAAAGGTAACCACCCTGAAGGAAAGGCATGAGAGGAAAGCCCCCCAAAAAAAAAAAAGCCTTTTGGTGTTCCTCCTCTTCCTTCCCCTCCCTCCTCTCCTCCTCTCCTCTCCCCTCCGCCTCTTCCTCTCCTCCCCTCCTCCTCTCCCTCCTCTCCTCCTGTCTCCTCTCTCCTCCCCTCCTCCTCTCCTCTCCTCCTCTACTCCTCTCCCTCACTCTCCTCCCCCTCCTCCCTCTCCCTCCCCTCCTCCTCTCACTCCTCTCGTCTTTGTGTTTCAGAGCCTGACCAGCCTGGTTGCCTTAAATCCGTAAACTGATAGCTGTCCTGGAGTCCATAGAACGTCGACCTCTGCACCCTGTACGACACTCCAGGCTCCTCATACCAACCCTGCAGGTGAGTCCTCACTGTGGTCACCGTGAGTCCGTTCATCTGTGCAGGTCCACTCAGAGAGGACTCTGTAACGTGTGTGTGTGTTTATGTTTATCAGATCTTGACGAGGAGGTTGCGGTTCCGTCTGGAGCGAGCCGCCGGGTGAGACGGCTCTGATCGACAGGACGGGTCGCATGCTGAAGATGGAGCCGCTCGCCACCGTGGAGGTCTCTGGAGCAGTACCTGCTGAAGATGGTGAGGAGACACAGATTACTCTGGATGTAACAGAACCTCAGGAGAGAGGGATAAAAAACAACACACTTAGAGGATGATTCAGATCAGGGAGATGAAGAATGAATACTAGTTACCCTTTTTGAACCAGCAGAGGGCGCTGTCTGCTCATGACTCCTCTGTCTGTCGCTAAATAGAGGCGGGTAGACGTATAGGCAGCAGCTGATGCACCGCCACAGTTTCCCCTCAGGAGACGATACTTAGGACCTCCTTTTAAAGTCTGGTCTAGCCTCCCATGTGGCTCCTCGTGTCCCCCAAAAAGGCCGTATATAGATCCAACAGACGGGTGAACCCGGTATCAAGGGTCTTACCTTCCTCATCTTCTTCTATCGTCCTCCAGGTGGCGAAGCATGGTACGACTTTGAGCGCTCGTCCTTCGTCTTCGTGAGGAAGCTGAGGAAGGACAGACCTTCACCTTCAGACACCAACACGACTTCGACGAGAACGGGATCATCTACTGGGTCGGAACCAACGCCAAGTAAGAACCACGACATGCAGACTCCTCATCTTTATTTAAAGGAACTGAGGCAGGTGAAATGAGTAAGAATCACCTGTGCCCCCCTGTGCCCCCCCCCCCTTAGGACTGCCTACGAGTGGGGTGAACCCCGCTGCTTACGGCCTGGTGGTGGTGACGTCATCAGAGGGGCGGAACCTTCCCTACGGACGGTTGGAGGACATCCTGAGTCGGGACAGCTCCGCCCTCAACTGTCACACCAACGACGACAAGAACGCCTGGTTCGCCGTCGACCTCGGCCTCTGGGTCATTCCCTCCGCGTACACACTCAGACACGCCAGGTAAGAAAACAAACGCATATGTGAGGTCACCTCTATAAAACATGATACCTGTGGAGTCTGAAGGTGCGTTTGGACCAAGAGTTCCCTAGAACTACTTCCCCCTGAACTAAAAGGTTCCTGGTCCCCCATTGTTGTCTGCGTTTGAACCGTGGGCTGAAGTCCCGGGTAGATTGTGTAAATCAGGCCAGAGACGTATGGAGGAAAAAAAGTAAATGCACTACACCACCAGACCAGTAGAGGGCAGTAACACAAAGACAAATGCCATTCATCTCAGATGGAAAAAACAATGACTGAATGGTTTTTGGAAAAATTTGAAAAAAAAAATGTAGCAAAAAAAAATTTGACCAAAAATTTTTTTTAACTAAAAACATTTTACAAAAAAAAAATTTGACCAGAATTTTTTTTTTGAAAATATTTTTGGGAAAAAAGTTTGACAAAAAAAAATTGACAGAAAATTTTTTTTTTTGTTTTTTTTTGAAAAATATTTTTTGGAAAAAAGTTTGACAAAAAAAAAGAAAAAATTTTGACAAAAAAAATTTGATAATTTTTTTGTGTGCCGAATTTGATAAAAATTTGATAATTTTTTTTTTTGTGTCAAAATTTGGAAAAAAAAAATTGGAAAATTTGGGACATTTTTTTTTGACCAAAAACATCTGAAAAAAAAGTGAATCACAGATGTGTGCGATGTTATTGTCGACGGAGGGCAGAATAAAAACACTGAGGTTAATCTACCAATCAGACACGTTCAGCATTGCAGGCCCCGCCCCCCTGAAAGTCCCGGACCTTTGAAAAGTACTACCCCCCTAGCAGGGCTTTTTAGGGGGAGATTATCTACCCCTGAACTAAAGTAGACCCTGGGTCCACCGTCCAAACGCACGTAGTTCAGGGGTAAAGTTCCTCCGGTCAAAAAACGCTTCAGGTGATAGAACACACACACCTGCACCCGAGACACTTACAAATACTCTGTTACATGACAACATCTCTTCCTCTTCCTCTTCCTCTTCCTCCTCCTCCTGCAGGGGTTACGGTCGCTCTGCTCTGAGGAACTGGGTGTTCCAGGTGTCAAAGGACGGTCAGAACTGGACGACCCTCTACACGCATGTAGACGACTGCAGCCTGAATGAACCCGGGTAAACCTTCCACACTCTGCTCATGAACCGATCAATCATCGATCATTAGAGACCGCTTCAGGGGAGTGAGTGTGTGAAATATGTCGTGCTCACTCTGCATGTTTTCTTCATGGGTCAGGTCTACGGCCACGTGGCCTCTGGACCCGTCCAAAGAGGAGAAGCAGGGCTGGAGACACATCCGGATCAAACAGATGGGGAAGAACGCCAGCGGGCAGACGCACTACCTGTCTCTGTCTGGACTCGAGCTTTACGGCACCGTCACCGCCGTCTGCGAGGACCAGCTGGGTACGCCTGCACGCTGCTTTCTATTCCTCTGTTTCAGAACGGTTTGAGATGTTGACTGCAGTGGATCCTCAACAATAACAAACTCTCTCCTCCTCTTCGCTCCTCAGGTAAAGCTGTGAAGGAGGCAGAGGCCAACCTTCGCCGTCAGCGCCGCCTGTTCCGCTCCCAGGTGATGAAGTACATCGTCCCCGGGGCGCGGGTCGTCCGCGGCATCGACTGGAAGTGGCGAGACCAGGACGGCAACCCAGCCGGAGAGGGGACGGTCACCGGAGAGGCTCATAACGGTAAGACTGAAACCATAACCCTGTGTTTCCTCCACAGGATCCTGGACTCACGGATCTGTTTTATCATCCTCTGTGTCTGACGTTTGGCTCCACAGGTCCCTGCTTCCTGCTCCACCCTCAGGGTCAGGTGTTTGTGTCAGCAGGTCAGAGATGTTCATGAGAGGGGGGTCATTCAGGTCCAGAGCTCCTCAGGTGGATTTAATCTCTGAACTCTAACGCAGGAACCGAGGAGAGAACGCTCCATGTTTTTAAGATCTTTGTTTCTGATTCTGATGAAACGTAACATCCGAGCTTCACGAGTTCACGACCTGCTGATTCAAACATCCTCCCACAGCCACCCTCCATGTTTTTAACCCTCTTACTCCCTGATACAGGATCCAGACTCTGCAGGGTCACGTCTGCTTTAACCCTTTCCTACCTGAACTCACCTGAACCTGACCTTTGACCTCTGTGAGACGAGCAGTCTGTGTGAGAGAGATCTCTGGGTTCAGAACGATGATATTTACTGCAACACCTCTGAACAGGTAGAGAGGTTAACACCTGAGGCTGAGTCCACCTCAGAGAGAGGGAGAGAGGGAGAGAGAGGGAGGGAGAGGGAGGGAGAGGGAGCGAAGGAAAGATAGAACATCTTTTAAAGCACATTTCAGACTCAGACAAACTTCTGTCCATGTAAGGTTGGTACCCAGGCAGAGTCTGAGTAGTGATCCATGCTAAACAACCTGAGGTCACAAGATACGACATTTGACACCTGAGCGTGGTGGTTAGCATGTTAGCATCCCAGCAGCAAACCTGGACAGCCTGAGGATCAGATCTTAATGAAGGTCCTGATCCGGATCCACTTCCCCAAACCTGCTACTGCTGCTTCTCTGTGCTCCTCCTACCCATCTTTTTCTTCCTCCGCCTCCTCCTCTTCCTCTTCCTCTTCCTCCTCTCTCCTCATCCTCTCCTCTTCCTCTCCTCCTCCTCCTCTCTGTTCTCCTCCTCTTCCTCCTCGTCCTTTCTCTCTCCCCCTCCTCTTCCTCCTCCTCCTTCTTTTCTCCCTCCTCCTTTCCTCTCCTCCTCTCCTCTTCCCCCCCTCTCCTCTCTTGTCGTCTTCCTCCGCTTCCTCCTCCTCCTCCTCTTCCTCTTCCCTGTTCTCCTCCTCCCCCTCCTCTTCCTCTTCCCTGTTCTCCTCCTCCTCTTCCTCCCCCTCCTCCTCCTCTTCCTCCTCCTCTTCCTCCTCTTCCTCCTCTTCCTCCTCTTCCTCCGCCTCTTCCTCCTCCTCCTCCTCTTCCTCCTCCTCACCTCCTCCTCTTCCTCCTACCTCCCTCCCCTCCTCTTCCTCCTCTTCCTCCTCCTCTTCCTCCTCCTCCTCCTCCTCCTCCTCTTCCTCCTCCTCTTCCTCCTCCTCCTCCTCTTCCTCCTCCTCCTCCTCCTCGGCCTCCTCTTCCTCTTCCTCCTGTTCCCTCCTCCTCCTCCTCTCCTCCTCTTTCCTCTTCCTCTTCCTCTTCCTCCTCCTCTTCCTCCTCCTCCTCCTCCTCTTCCTCCTCCTCCTCCTCCCGTCCTCCTCTTCCCTCTTCCTCCTCTTTCCCGTCCTCCTCCTCCTCCTCCTCCTCCTCTTCCCTCATTCCTCTTCCTCCTCCTCTTCCTCTTCCTCTTCCCTCCCCTCTTCCTCCTCCTCCTCCTCCTCTTTCCTCCTCTTCCTCCTCCTCCTCCTCCTCTTCCCTCCTCCTCTTCCTCCTCTTCCCTCCTCCTCTTCCTCCTCTTCCCTCCTCCTCCTCCTCTTCCTCCTCTTCCCTCCTACTCTTCCTTCTCTTCCCTCCTCTTCCTTCTCTTCCCTCCTCCTCTTCCTCCTCCTCTTCCTCCTCCTCTTCCTCTTCCTCCTCCTCCTCCTCTTCCTCCTCCTCCTCAGGTGTTCTCTGTGGTTGATCGTGCAGCAGCAGCTCTCGTTGATTGAAACCTTAATTGATCTCAGGATTGTTGTTGTTCCTCAGTTTTGGTTTCTTTCTTTGTGGCTTTGAAATATTTTCTACTTTTGCTTTGATTGTCATTTTCTGTGACTGTGTTCATATTTTCTCTCTCATCGCTCCACCTGGACCCGGTCTGATGCTCACTGACATTAATATCTTAATTATAATAAAACAGAGACATGAAGAATTATCACTGAAGGTTCTTAGAGGAAAAGAGAGATTTAAGAATCAGAAGCTGTTTATGTTTACCCCGGGACCTTCAGTCATTACTGATACAGTGAAGGAAGAATATCACAGACAGGAGGAATACTTTCAGAAACAAACAAAAAGACATATTTACAAAACAAAATAAGAAATAAATACAAAAAATGAAAAATAAAATATTAATTAAATGTGTTTAATTATCAAGTAGTAAGTGATAAAGTTTAGAGAATTGAAAGTGTGGGATTGAAAATTTAAAGGCTCATATTTCAGTCCAGAATTCTTCCCTTCATGAGTCGATTAAAGATAAATATTGATTCCTCTTAATAAATATGACCTCTTTATGGATTTTTAAATAATAATAACAGACGTCATGTTCCTCTGATGGTCCGTCTGTCCCTTCAGCCTGCAGGTCCAGATCATAAATAAATCCTTTCTTTATTCTTAAAATAGAAATCAGTAAAAAGACTTGATCACATCGTGGTCCTCTCGCTGCTCTGTGAGGAGCTCTGATTATTT
This sequence comes from Notolabrus celidotus, assembly GCF_009762535.1. Classification (NCBI taxonomy): domain Eukaryota; kingdom Metazoa; phylum Chordata; class Actinopteri; order Labriformes; family Labridae; genus Notolabrus; species Notolabrus celidotus. Next base: position 28,742,131 of record NC_048293.1, read on the forward strand.
AATCTGTAGAAGAAGAAATCAGAGCTCTTCCTCTCGATACTGTTAGTGAGAGGTTTACTGTAACCATAGAAACAGATGTTTGTTTGTTATCTGGTCCAGTGTGGAGCCGTGTGGAGCTGCTCTGACTGTAAGCTGCTTCTCTGCTGTCTGTCTACCTCCCTCTACCACTCTCTCTCTCTCTCTCTCTTCCCATCTCTCTGTCTTTGTCTCTCTCCTCTTTCTCTTCTCTCTCTGCCGGGTCTCTGACATCCATCCGTCCGTCTCCCTCCTATCTCTCTGTCCATCCAGGCTGGATTGATGTAACCTGGGATGCTGGCGGCTCTAACTCTTACCGTATGGGCGCTGAAGGGAAGTTTGACCTCAAGCTTGCTCCAGGGTACGACCCTGAGTCGGCTGCCACAGCGCCGTCACCCAAACCTGTCTCATCCACTGTTTCAGGCCCCGCCTCCTCCACGGTGGGACCCTCTGCGACGCCGGTGGCCATCGGCGGCACCACCACCACCACGTCGTCCTCGTCCTCCTCCACCTCTTCGTCGTCGCAGCAGCAGTCGTGGAGCAGCCTGGTGAAAAATAACTGTCCCGATAAAGGCGGGGCGACGTCGCTGGGTGGGGGCAGCTCGTCCAGCAGGAAGGGCAGCAGCAGCTCCGTCTGCAGCGTCGCCTCCTCCTCCGACATCAGCCTCAGCTCCTCCGTGGGGCTCCCCGGGGCTTCCTGTCTGCGTCTGGAGAGGAGGGCCGAGGGGCTGCTGCTGGACCAGGGCCCCGGGCTCGGAGGACTGATGGGGGTTGGGATCGGCCCAGACGGGCAGGAGCCGATCGTGGTGCTGTCGTCTGCCGTGGAGGGAGGGTCTGGTTCGGCGTCCAGCTCTGGCACGTTAACCGCCGACACGCCCGCCCCTGACGACCCCAGGAACAAGGACTCAGCGGCCGCCGGCACAGACCCGGCAACGGCGATCTCCATGGGGCTGGTGAGCGTGAGCTCCCCTGACGTCAGCTCGGTGTCAGAGTCCTCCAGCAAAGACGCTCCTTCACAGAGACCTCTGTGCTCAGCGACCAACGCCAGGCTGTCTGTCAGCTCGCTGCTGGCTGCCGGCGCTCCAATGAGCTCCAGCGCCAGCGTTCCCAACCTGTCATCACGAGAGGCCAGCCTCATGGAGTCCTTCGTCCGCCGGGCCCCCAACATGTCCCGCACCAACGCCACCAACAACATGAACCTGAGCCGCAGCAGCAGCGACAACAACACCAACACGCTGGGCAGGAACGTCATGAGCACTGCCAGTGAGTACCGTCAACACACCGCTACTACACACCTCTACTACACACCTCTACTACACACCTCTACTACACACCTCTACTACACAACACTACACTATACCTGAACTACACACCACTGCACAACACCAACACGCTGGGCAGGAACGTCATGAGCACTGCCAGTGAGTACCGTCAACACACCCGAACTACACACCTGAACTACACACCTCTACTACACACCTCTACTACACACCTCTACTACACAACACTACACTATACCTGAACTACACACCACTGCACAACACCAACACACTGGGCAGGAACGTCATGAGCACTGCCAGTGATTACCGTCAACACACCTCTACTACACACCACCAAACTACACAACACTACACAACACTACACCACAACTCTACTACTCCTCTACCACACAACACTAAACTATACCTGAACTACACACCTCTACTACACACCTCTACTACACAACACTACACTATACCTGAACTACACACCTCTACTACTCCTCTACCACACAACACTAAACTATACCTGAACTACACACCTCTACTACACAACACTACACTATACCTGAACACCAACACACTGGGCAGGAACGTCATGAGCACTGCCAGTGAGTACCATCAACACACCTCTACTACACAACACTACACTACATCATGTGACCTCATTATTTATGACCTCATTTTCTTGTGACCACATGATACTAAGGTCACATGAAGATGAGGTCATAAATAATGAGGTCACATGAAGATGAGGTCACTTGATAGTGAGGTCACAGGATAGTGAGGTCACAGGATAGTGAGGTCACATGAAGCTGAGGTCACATGAAGCTGAGGTCACATGAAGCTGAGGTCACATGAAGCTGAGGTCACATGATGCTGAGGTCACATGATGCTGAGGTCACATGATGCTGAGGTCACATGCTAGTGAGGTCACATGATGCTGAGGTCACATGATGCTGAGGTCACATGATAGTGAGGTCACATGATGCTGAGGTCACATGATAGTGAGGTCACATGATAGTGAGGTCACATGATAGAGAGGTCACATGATCCACTTCCTGCATGCTCCAATCAGCAGCTGTTTCCTGACAGCTGACCGCAGCTCGCCGCTCACTAACCTCCCTCTGTTTGTGTGTTTGCAGCTTCTCCTCTCATGGGGGCTCAGAGCTTTCCTAACCTCACCACCACCGGCACCAGTTCCACCGTTACCATGTCAACCTCCATAGTAACCAGCAGCAATAATGTAGCCACGGCAACCACGGGTCTGTCGGTGAGCCAGTTGCTAAGCAACACACTGACGACCAGCCTGACATCTACGTCCAGCGAGAGCGACACGGGCCAGGAGGCCGAGTTCTCGCTCTATGGTTGGTCACAGTGCTCACACACGCGCGCACACACGCACACACACGCACACACACGCAGCCTGCTCCGCCTTCTAACAGCTGACCTCATTAACTCTCTAACCTTCCACCCTCCGCTCATCACGCCTCCTCGTTTCCTCTTCCTGCAGATTTCCTGGACAGCTGCCGCGCCAACACGCTATTGGCCGAGCTGGACGACGAGGAGGACCTCCCCGAGCCAGACGACGACGATGACGAGAACGAAGACGACAATCAGGAGGACCAGGAGTACGAGGAGGTCCTGGTAATATATCCTAATCTCTATTTATATAGTGCCAAATCCCAACAAACAGGGCCGTTCTAGACCGGACTCTATGCTCTATTATTAACAAAGACCCAACATCAAGACCGGATCAGATCCAGTCCCAGTCTGAGCCTATAGCAGCATAACTAAGACCTGGTCCAAGCCTGATCCAGCTCTAACTATAAGCTTTATCAAAAAGGAAAGTTTGAAGCCTACTCTTAAAAGTAGAGAGGGTGTCTGCCTCCCGGACCCTGACTGGTAGATGATTCCAAAGGAGAGGGGCCTGATAACTGAAGGCTCGACCTCCCAGGTCAGAGGAGGTGCTCAGTGTGTGTGTGTGTGTGTGTGTGTGTGTGTGTGTGTGTGTGTGTGTGTGTGTGTGTGTGTGTGTGTGTGTGTGTGTGTGTGATATCAGAGGAGGTGCTCAGTGTGTGTGTGTGTGATATCAGAGGAGTTGCTCAGTGTGTGTGTGTGTGTGTGTGATATCAGAGGAGGTGCTCAGTGTGTGTGTGTGTGTGTGATATCAGAGGAGGTGCTCAGTGTGTGTGTGTGTGTGATATCAGAGGAGGTGCTCAGTGTGTGTGTGTGTGATATCAGAGGAGGTGCTCAGTGTGTGTGTGTGTGTGTGTGTGTGATATCAGAGGAGGTGCTCAGTGTGTGTGTGTGTGTGTGTGATATCAGAGGAGGTGCTCAGTGTGTGTGTGTGTGTGATATCAGAGGAGGTGCTCAGTGTGTGTGTGTGTGTGATATCAGAGGAGGTGCTCAGTGTGTGTGTGTGTGTGTGTGATATCAGAGGAGGTGCTCAGTGTGTGTGATATCAGAGGAGGTGCTCAGTGTGTGTGTGTGTGTGTGTGTGATATCAGAGGAGGTGCTCAGTGTGTGTGTGTGTGTGTGATATCAGAGGAGGTGCTCAGTGTGTGTGTGTGATATCAGAGGAGGTGCTCAGTGTGTGTGTGTGTGTGTGATATCAGAGGAGGTGCTCAGTGTGTGTGTGTGTGTGTGTGTGTGTGTGTGATATCAGAGGAGGTGCTCAGTGTGTGTGTGTGTGTGTGTGTGATATCAGAGGAGGTGCTCAGTGTGTGTGTGTGTGTGTGTGTCGTCCTGCAGGAGGAGGAGGAGTACGAGACCAAAGGCGGCCGCAGGAGGACGTGGGACGACGACTTCGTGCTGAAGAGACAGTTCTCTGCTCTCGTCCCCGCGTTCGACCCCCGACCAGGAAGAACCAACGTCCAGCAGACCACCGACCTGGAGATCCCCCCGCCAGGTACAACACACACACACACACACACACACACACACACACACACACACACACACACACACACACACACACACACGCAGTTTGAAGGTGTTAAAGGTTCGAGGATGGTCGGCTTTAATCACTCCTCTTCTCTCTTCAGGGACTCCTCGCTCTGAGGTTCAGGAGGAGGTGGAGTGTGCCCCGTCTCCTCACCTTGCTCTCACACTGAAGGTAAGACAACACACACACACACACACACACACACACACACACACACACACACACACACACACACACACACCTGTCATAGTTCCCCGGTGAATCTGAGGCTGACGTCAGACTTCCTGTCTTCAGGTGGCCGGTCTGGGTACGACCCGGGAGGTGGAGCTTCCTCTGTCAAACTACAAATCCACCATCTTCTACTACGTCCAGCGGCTGCTGCAGCTCTCGTGTAGCGGCGCCGTGAAGACGGACAAACTGAGACGCATCTGGGAGCCCACGTACACGTAAGAGGACGGCCGCCGTCTGAGCGTGATGTTCACATGTTACCTGATGTTTGTGTTCTAACGCCGCTCTCTCTCCTCCTGCAGGATAATGTACCGAGAGCTGAAGGACGCAGACAAGGAGAAGGAGAGCGGGAAGATGGTGAGGAGAGAGGAGAGAGGAGAGAGGAGAGAGGAGAGTGGAGAGAGGAGAGAGGAGAGTGGAGAGAGGAGAGAGGAGAGAGGAGAGAGGAGAGAGGAGAGAGGAGAGAGGAGAGTGGAGAGAGGAGAGAGGAGAGAGGAGAGAGGAGAGAGGAGAGTGGAGAGTGGAGAGAGGAGAGAGGAGAGAGGAGTGAGGAGAGAGGAGAGAGGAGAAAGGAGAGTGGAGAGAGGAGAGAGGAGAGAGGAGAGAGGAGAGAGGAGAGAGGAGTGAGGAGAGAGGAGAGTGGAGAGAGGAGAGAGGAGAGTGGAGAGAGGAGAGAGGAGAGAGGAGAGAGTCACTGCATGAGCTTTAAATGTTTAGATCTTCAAACTGACCTGTTGGCGTTTATAACTATAACGTATGATCACATGAGACCGAGTGGAGGAGTTTAAACCCCTCAGAGGTTTGAGGGCTGACGTTCTCCACACAGAATATGATGCATGGTTAATAATGAATCTTTAATTCACCATGTTCATGTTCCTGAGGATGTTAAAGGAAACGCTCTCACCTGCAGTCTGAGTCTCAAACTCTCAGTCCTCTAGTGTTCTCAGCCTCACCTCTGATTGTAAACCCCCCTGACCTCTGACCTCTGATCCCTCTTGCAGGACTTGTGCGAACACAGCATCGGCTCCGGCGGTCGCTCCGGCGGCCTGAGCCCCAGCTCGGTCTCGGCCAATCAGAGCAGCGAGATCCTGTGCATGGCCAGAGAAATGGCGCAGGCGAAGGCGGGCTGCAGCCAGAACGCCTGCGGGGTGGAGGACGTCCTCCAGCTGCTGCGGATTCTCTACATCATCGGGGGAGATGTCACATCCAACGCTCGCACGCTGCAGGAGGGTACGAAGGAAACACGTCACATCGTTAAAGATGTCTGCAGAGAGAGACGGAGCGTTCCTCACTTCTTCTTCTTCTCCTTCAGATTTCGACGAGCTGCAGTTTAACGCCGCTCCAGAAGAGTTCACCAGCAAGAAGATCACCACCAAGATCCTGCAGCAGATCGAGGTCAGTGTCTTCAACATCCTGCAGCTCTCACTCAGACCGCCCCTCATGAAGACCTGCTTCAGTGTGTGTGTGTGTGTGTGTGTCAGCAGCAGCTGTTTTAAGTGTGTGTGTGTTTCCTCTCAGGAGCCTCTCGCTCTGGCCAGCGGAGCTCTGCCCGACTGGTGTGAGCAGCTCACCTCCAAGTGTCCTTTCCTCATCCCCTTCGAGACCCGGCAGCTCTACTTCACCTGCACGGCGTTCGGAGCGTCCAGGTGAGTCCCAGGACTTCAGATAGATCCAAGAACCAGAACTATAACTCCCAAGAACCACGACCGAGAGAGAGTTCTGGGTTCGATATGTCAGAGGACTCAGTTTTTAGTGAGACCACGTCCATAAAAACTGAATCCACTCTAGACTGAGAGACCACAAAGAGAGACAATTTTAAAGACACTTTGATAGATCCTGAAATATTCAGACTGTAAGAAAAGTGAGATCTCAGACGGGGATAGACGCCCCTGACCCCCGACCCCTGACCTCTGACCCCTGACCTCTGACCCCTGACCTCTGACCCCTGACCTCTGACCCCTGACCTCTGACCTGTGCTCCTGCAGGGCGATCGTGTGGCTGCAGAACCGGCGGGAGGCGACCATGGAGCGCTCCCGGCCGTCCACCACGGTGCGGCGCGACGACCCCGGAGAGTTCAGGGTGGGTCGGCTGAAACACGAGCGAGTCAAAGTCCCCCGAGGAGAGGCCATGATGGAGTGGGCAGAGTCTGTGATGCAGCTGCACGCCGACAGGAAGTCTGTGCTGGAGGTGAGGAGCGGATTCCCCTCCACGAGTCCAAAGAGAGTCCCCTGACTCGTGTCTGTCGTCCTCACATGTTCTGTCTTCCTCCAGGTGGAGTTTCAGGGCGAGGAGGGGACCGGTCTGGGTCCCACTCTGGAGTTCTACGCTCTGGTGGCGGCAGAGTTTCAGAGGACGTCGCTCGGGATCTGGCTTTGTGACGACGACTTCCCCGACGACGAGTCCCGACAGGTGAGACATGAATTCAACCTTTATTAACGATGATGCTGTCCCTCCTGAATCTGGTCTCTTAAACCTGTGTCTCTGGTCTCAGGTGGACCTGGGCGGCGGTCTGAAGCCTCCCGGGTTCTACGTGCAGCGCTCCTGCGGTCTGTTCCCCGCCCCGTTCCCTCAGGACAGCGAGGAGCTGGAGCGCATCACGAAGCTCTTCCACTTCCTGGGGATCTTCTTGGCGAAGTGCATCCAGGACAACCGTCTGGTGGACCTGCCGATCTCTCAGCCCTTCTTCAAGCTGCTCTGTATGGGGGACATCAAGTCCAACATGAGCAAGCTCCTGTACCAGTCCCGGGGCTCCCCCCACGACCCCGAGCGCCCGCACCTCGCCCCCTTCCTGCTGCTGTCCGAGGTTCAGTCCGAGGCGTCCACCGAGGAGAGCCAGGAGACGTACTCCGTGGGCAGCTTCGACGAGGACTCCAAGTCCGAGTTCATCATGGACCCCCCAAAACCTAAACCCCCAGCCTGGTACCACGGGATCCTGACCTGGGACGACTTTCAGCTCGTCAACCCGCACAGGTCAGACTCCTCCCTCCTCCCTCCATCCCTCCATCCCTCTCATCCCCCTCTCTCTACCTGTCTCATCTTCTTATCTTTCCTTGTTCCGCCCCTTTTATGCGCCCTCTGCCTCCTTCTATTCCTCCTCTCTCCTTTGCTGCCTCCCTCTATTCCTCCTCTCTCCTTTGGTGCCTCCTTCTATTCCTCCTCTCTCCTTTGCTGCCTCCTTCTATTCCTCCTCTCTCCTTTGCTGCCTCCTTCTATTCCTCCTCTCTCCTTTGCTGCCTCCTTCTATTCCTCCTCTCTCCTTTGCTGCCTCCTTCTATTCCTCCTCTCTCCTTTGCTGCCTCCTTCTATTTCTCCTCTCTCCTTTGCTGTCTCCTTCTTCTTAACCTCCCCTTGATCCTTCCTTTCCTGTCTTTCCTTGGCCTTCTCCTCCTCCTCCCTTATTCTTTCTCTCCTCCTTTTAAATCCCCTCATCTTTACCACTCCTCCTCCTTTCCTTTGCTGCTTCCTTCTTTACATCTCCTTATTTCTTCCTTCCTTCCTTATTCTTCCTCCCCTTCTTTCTCTCCTCCTTTTTAATATCCTCCTTCACCTCCTCTCTCTCTCTCTCTCTCTCTCTCTTCCTGTCTGCAGGGCGAGCTTCCTGAAGGAGGTGAAGGAGCTGTCGGTGAAGAGGAGGCAGATTCTGTCGAGTAAGAGTCTGAGTGAAGACGAGAAGAACACCAGACTGCAGGACCTGATGCTGAGGAACCCTCTGGGCTCGGGACCCCCGCTCAGCATCGAGGACCTGGGGTACGACTTAGCACTCACACACTCACACGCACACGCACACACACGCACACACACGCACCTACATACACAGCCTCGGGCTCCGAGAGCCAGGTGGTGCGTTTAAGGACCGAGACGGAGCGGCTGAAATCAGAGAGTTCAGACATGTGGAGCTGATACATCCTGAAATGTACCAACAAAAACAGAGAAGAAGAAGAAGAAGAAGAAGAGATGAATCTGTAGATGTGAATGACGCAGGATCAACTGTGATGAGTTCTCAATGTGTCCACTAGAGGGCGCCTCACACAGACCTCCACTACTTCCTGTTAGCTATATTTTAATATCTCTCTCTCTCTCTCTCTCTCTCTTCAGGTTGAACTTCCAGTTCTGTCCGTCCTCAAAGGTTCACGGTTTCTCAGCCGTGGATCTGAAACCAAACGGAGACGACGAGGTAAAAACAACACACACACACACACACACACACACACACACACACACAGACACGCACACGCACACACACACACACAAACACTGTAATGTAGAGGAGACTCTTTTAAAATGAAGTTTCTAATTAATTCTGTCATTTTTTTCTGTGTGTGTGTGTGTGTGTCTCTGTCTATGTGTGTGTGTGTGTGTGTGTGTCCATGTGTGTGTGTGTGGTGTGTGTGTGTGTGTGTGTGTCTCCGTGTGTGTGTAGATGGTGACCATGGAGAACGCAGAGGAGTACGTGGAGCTGATGTTTGACTTGTGTATGCACACGGGAATCCAGAAACAGATGGAGGCTTTCAGAGGTACAACACACACACACACACACACACACACACACACACACACACACACACACACATACACACATACACACACACACACACACACACTTTATCTCTCCTTATCTCCTCCACTCCTACCTTGTTTCCTCCTCTTTACTTGTTGCCTCCCCTCCTCATTTACTCTCCTCATTCCTTGCCTCCTCTCCTTCCATCATTTCCTCACTCATCCTGTCTCCTTCCCTTGCCTCCTCTCCTTTGATTGTTTCCTCACTCATCCTCCCTTGTCTCCTTCCCTTGCCTCCTCTCCTTTGATTGTTTCCTCACTTATCCTCCCTTGTCTCCTTCCCTTGCCTCCTCTCCTTTGATTGTTTCCTCTCTCATCCTCTCCTGTCTCCCTCCCTTGCCTCCTCTCCTTTGATTGTTTCCTCACTCATCCTCCCTTGTCTCCTTCCCTTGCCTCCTCAGAGGGTTTTAACCGTGTGTTCCCGATGGAGAAGTTGAGCTCGTTCAGTCATAAGGAGGTCCAGATGATCCTCTGCGGGAACCAATCACCATCCTGGACCGCTGATGACATCATCAACTACACAGAGCCAAAGCTTGGTTACACCAGAGACAGGTGAGTCAGCTGATCAGGTGTGTTCTGTTAGTGAAGGGTTAAAGTGTGAACCCGGTCTGACGCGGTCTCTCTGGCTCCGCCCCCACAGCCCCGGCTTCCTGCGGTTCGTCAGAGTTCTCTGCGGGATGTCGTCCGACGAGAGGAAGGCGTTCCTGCAGTTCACCACGGGCTGCTCCACGCTGCCGCCAGGAGGCCTCGCCAACCTGCACCCCCGCCTCACCATCGTCAGGAAGGTAAGAGTCTGACACATCTGACTCCTCCCACACAGACACACCTGACTCCTCCCCACCACACACACCTGACTCCTCCCACACACACACACCTGACTCCTCCCCCCCACACACACCTGACTCCTCCCCCCCACACACACCTGACTCCTTCCAGACACACACAAACACACACACACACACCTGACTCCTCCCACACACACACACACACACACACACCTGACTCCTCCCACACATACACACCTGACTCCTCCCCCCCACACACCTGACTCCTCCCCACACATACACACCTGACTCCTCCCCCCCCACACACACCTGACTCCTCCCACACATACACCTGACTCCTCACACACACACACACCACACACCTGTCTCCTCCCACACACACACACACACACACACACACCTGACTCCTCCCACACACACACACACACACAAACACACACCTGACTCCTCACACACACACACACACACACCTGACTCCTCCCACACATACACCTGACTCCTCCCACAAACACACACCTGACTCCTCCCCCACACACACATTAGTCTGACACACCTGACTCCTCCCCCCCCCACACACACACACCTGACTCCTCCCCCTGATATACCTGACTCCTCCCTCCCCCACACACACACACACCTGACTCCTCCCCTCGTTCACACACAGTTTGTCTGTCCCTTTAAACCCAGAGATGATGCGTGTATTGCTGGTTGACTCTGATTGGCTCCTCCCCCTCTCTCTCAGGTGGACGCCACAGACTCCAGCTACCCGTCGGTGAACACGTGTGTCCACTACCTGAAGCTCCCGGAGTATTCCTCTGAGGACATCATGAGGGAGCGTCTGTTAGCCGCCACCATGGAGAAAGGCTTCCACCTCAACTGACCCGCCTCCTGTTCCTTCCGCCGCCACCGCCCCGCCACACTGAGCATGCTCCAAGAGTCCGTGTCGCCACCCGCCGCCGCGTAATTGACAGTTCAGCCAGCCAATCAAAAGCCAGCTGACTGACTGACTGACTGAGCGACTGAGCGCCTGCTGGAGGACGAAGAGGAGGAGGAGTTTATGTTGCAGAATAAAATCACATCCTTAACCGCTGCCTCCTTACCTCCTTACCTCCTTCATCTCTGTCCTCGTCCTCACCTGAGCTGCTGTGTGTTCCTCCTCCTCCTCCTCCTCCTCCTCCTCCTCCTCTTCCTCCTCCTCCTCCTCCTGTCTGTTCTCAGTTTAGTGCCTGGTTTGACTCGTAGCTTCTGTTTTCAGTTCCTCCTTCACTCAATCATGCTCTCCTCTCCTCCTCTTCTTCTCTTCCTCCTCTTTTTGTTTTTATTTTGTTTTATTGCTTTTTGTTTCTGTGTGTGTGTGTGTGTGTGTGTGTGTGTGTGTGTGTGTGTGTGTGTGTGTGTGTGTGTGTGTGTGTGTGTGTGTGTGTGTGTGTGTGTGTGTGTGTGTGTGTGAGTGACAGTTTTTGGGTTGTTTCAGACCGGCTGTAGAGGTCAAAGGTCGGAGTGCATTTGGTGTTCTTTTCCATGAAGCTGTAGAGACAAACACTGGCTGCGTGCGAGGCACATGTGAAGAGAAGAAAACAAATGTCTCTGCTCTGCTCTCCTTGTATTTTCTTTGTATATTATAAACATTTATTTAACTCAAGTTGCAGTTTGAGGTAAACAGATATTTTCAAATGTGTATGCTTCAAAAAAATAATCATTAAAATGTTTGCAAAGTATGAAGTAAAGACGCGTCCTGTGGTCTGTGGAGGAGGAGGGCAGAGAGTGCAGCGCTGCAAACAGCCAGCAGGGGGCGGACTGGAGCCGGGGATCTGAAGAAACTACTTGAAGTGGACCGTTTCAAACTCAAGAAGAAGAGTCAGATCAAATGTAAGTCAGAGAAATTTAAAGGTGACATATCCTGCAGAATGGACTCTTTAATGGTTCTCTCCCTGAAATCTGTGTCCCTGTCTACAAACCCCCTGAAAAGTCAAAGACTCCATCCTGCCCCTGTTCTGATTTCTCCACCTTTCTGTAAATGTGTGCTGAAACCAGCCGTTTCAGTTTTCAGTGTTTTTCATACGTCACAACGCCATCCGGTCTGTAACAGGAAGTCAGAGCTCGGAGCTTGTTCAGCCCATAGACTGTATAAAATACAACTCAACCCCTCCTCCGTTTTTCATTCCCTGCACACATGTGTGCTAACAAGGAGCTTAGGAGGGAGGCATGCTAGTTGTAGGCTGTCTTAATAAACACAAAGGTCGCTTTGACTCCCCACGTCTGCAGATTTGAAGATCTAGTGGATGATTTTTATTTATCATGGATAAGTGCTAGCGCTAGTTAGCATAGCCACATAGCTACATGTTGGTAGCTGTGTACCAAGACACATGTCGACATACTGACAAATAAAACAACAAGAAACACTAAATCTGTGACCAATGGTTCAGAAAGGTCCTGCTGCAGGCGCCTCTCCGTCAGGATCAGATTCTGGATCAGATTCAGAGGGTTGAAGTAACGCGGGTCTGTGAGCAGCCGTGTATATTCAGCCAACATGTAAACATTAGATCAACGTGCCGGACAGCCGAGGCCACACCCACTTCCTGAGGGGGCGTGGTCAGAGGGAAAACAGCCTGTTCTGAGGAGGGCTGAAGAAGAGGGGTTTACAGGCAGACCAGAATCTGATTTCAAAGTGTTTTTATGAGCAATAAACTTTAAAGACATGTTTTGGGGACCTCTTAGACCAATATATGTTGATGAAGAAGAGCAGAATATGTCACCTTTAAGTTTCAACACATATGAGCTGATATCAGACTGTTAGTTTTTTAACACCTGAAGTTAGAAAGCAGCAATCATGGAAATGTTGCAGAAACCTCCAGCCGTGAGAAATGAAGCCGATGTTGGAGTGTTATTAACTGCAGTTCCTCGAGCGTCCACTAGAGGCTGGCTGCAGAAACACAGGAAACCACATACACACCCATTCAAAGAGACCGTCTTTAAATAACATGTTTACAGTTGAAGGTCTGAAGAGCTCATTTCTCTCTCAGCACACACTGTACGGGAAATTCATTATTACTCAGTATTTTTGAAGATATTAAACTTACATGTTTTGCCCATATAAGGGCGTGGCTGCCTTGATTGACAGGCGGGAACACTGTAGGCTACAGGCCCCGCCTCTTTACCTCACACTAGCTCCATGATCGGCTTCAAAACAGCGCTTTGGGTGACATCACGGAGACCACGTCCATGTTCCTACAGACTGTCGTTGATATAAATCGTTCTGTATGAAGGTTAAATATTTGAAGATGAATGAGACGTTCTTATTTCAGATTTTCTCTTTTATTATTGAACGCCTCGTTCCTGATTCTTCACAGACTCACTTCAAACCCTGAAATATAAAAAGCTGCTCCGTGTCTCTGACGGGACAGAGACCATGTGAAAGTTTTTTGGCACCTTTTAAAAACTGAATCTGAATCTTTGCAGCGTCTCTCTGCCCGTCTGAAACGGTCTGTGACATCACTTCCTGTCTGTCTCTTAAGTCTCAGCTGTCGGCCATCTTGTCCAAGGCGGTGAGCGGCGCGAGGATCCGGCTCTTGTTGGTCTCCACGATGTGCCCGTTCTGGATCATCTCGTCCAGGATGATGTGGACCCGGTCCAGGTTGAACATGATCTGATGAAGGGGGGCGGAGTCAAAGAAACAAGAACCAGGAAGTACGTCTGCTAGGACTCGTTAATGAGTCGACGGTCGTTACAGAGGCGATGTCGGGCTGTTTTACATTTCAAGTTTAAATGTTGGAGGTCAGGAGTAAGAAGGGACACAACATGTGCTCAACTTGTGATGTCACAGATTGGTGAATCTCCTTATAAGGGCGTAATAATCAGACACGTCCTGCTCTGTTCTTAGTCACTCAGAGGTTTTTGTTCCTTTTTCGCCCCGGGTCAGATTCTGGGTCCAAAACAACCTGCATCATTTTTACCTTGATGCTAGCAACAGGTAGAAACTAAAACCGGATTATCTTGAACGACCCGGCTTCAAGATCTGATTAATCTGACATCTGTAATCTGATCAGATGGACTTTAATCTGAATCTAAAGCAGGAACTCTTTCTGGTGTTTTTCTGCCTCTACGACTGAAACTCAGATTTATCTTCAGTATTTATTGAAGTTAGAAAAGAGTCGTGACGCTGACGGATGAAACAGGAAGTAGATATTTCACGGTGCAGCAGCTGTTTGTTGCTGAGATTAAAGGATACGTCCAGCTCGCTCTGCAGGGAAACAAACAAACAAACAAACAAACAGTCAGAATGTCTCCTCTCTGAAACTGAAGCTGTTAAAGAGTCTGATCTGAACTCACCACCCGGCTGAAGTATTTATCCAGAACCTCCACGAAGTTATGAACCAGCTCGTAGACGGAGAGCTCGTTCTGCAGACACAAAACAAAACACACGTCTGATTTATCTTTTCTGCCATTCCTCAAACTGCTGTACTGTCCCTTTAAGAGCCAGGTGTGTTTCTCACCTCGCTGTCTGTGACTCCGACCACGATGTAGAGAGCGGCGTACTGACGGTACACCAGCTTAAAGTCTTTGTACTCCACAAACGAGCACTGAAACAAAGACCACATGGGTTAGACTGAGAGGACAGACAGACAGACAGACAGACAGATGGACGGACAGACAGGTGATCAGACAGACAGGTGATCAGACAGACAGACAGGTGATCAGACAGACAGACAGACAGGTGATCAGACAGACAGACAGACAGACAGACAGGTGATCAGACAGGTGATCAGACAGACAGACAGACAGACAGACAGGTGATCAGACAGACAGACAGACAGACAGACAGACAGGTGATCAGACAGACAGACAGACAGACAGGTGATCAGACAGGTGATCAGACAGACAGACAGGTGATCAGACAGACAGACAGACAGACAGGTGATCAGACAGGTGATCAGACAGACAGACAGGTGATCAGACAGACAGACAGACAGACGGACAGACGGACAGACAGACAGACAGACAGACAGACAGACAGACAGACAGACAGACAGACAGACAGACAGGTGATCAGTCACCTGGTCCTTCTTGCGGCTCAGGCAGCAGCGGACCACGTCGGCCTCCAGCAGAGCCCTCCTGCTCAGCTCCACAGGTGTGTAGTACCTGGACAGTCTGGTCTGGCCCTGCCGGTTCACCATCAGTATGAACTTTATCATCCTGAGACCAGCCGGCTGCAGAGACAACCACACATCAATAATTTTATTCAACACATTTCAACACCTTTATTGGTCCTTATTTTAATAAGATCAGATATTCTTTATTCTTTTGTTACAGCAGCTTACAACACGGGACAGGGGAACACAACAATGTACTAACATAGTTAAAAAATATAATAACAATAAGAATAACAATGACAAGGGTAAAATATAATATTAATATAATATTATTTGTTGTTTTGATTTATTCTGTCATTTATTTGATTCTTTGGCTTTAAATAAAAAATATATTTTAATGTTTAAAAGATGAATAAATCACTTTCTCAGGTATAAAGTCACTGATGTTCAGAGACAGCTTTAACACTGCAGGAAGTCGCGTTCAAGGTCCCGTTATCAGAGACAGCATAATGTCCGAGGCGCACTTGAAGGCAGCATATTGTACTCGTATAACAAACTATTAATAAACTTTAATAATAGATTTAAATAATTAAATAATACTTAAAGTTAAACTCAAACAGAGTCACACATCAGTCACTGTCAGGAGTTCAATGAGACTCACCTTCTTATCTGAGCTGAGGCTTCATGGATCCATCAGGCTAACAACACAGGCTAATCTCAGGCTAACATCAGGCTAACATCACAGGCTAACAGCAGGCTAACATCACACAGGCTAACATCACAGGCTAACATCACAGGCTAACAACACAGGCTAACATCACAGGCTAAAACAAGGCTAACATCAGGCTAACATCACAGGCTAATCTCAGGCTAACACCAGGCTAACAACACAGGCTAATCTCAGGCTAACATCACAGGCTAACACCACTCAGGCTAACATCACAACAACAGTCTGATCGAGCTGATATCGGATGAATTATTAATTTATTTTAAGAACAGAGAGAGTTCTTAAAGGAGGAGAGGAAGCCTGTCAGACTCTCTCAGTCTGATTAAAGCTAGATTAAAGATAAAGGACATTAAAGCTAACAGGAGGAGTCACTTTACAAGCTAGCCTGAATAATAAGCATGTTGACGCATGCTCAGTAGAGGCCTCCAGCTGGTGCGTTCAAGGAGGTACGGTGAAATAAGCTTCTGCAACTTCTTTAAGAATTATCATTGTTTTAACTGGATAACCATCTGAAATATATATATATTAAATGTTATAACAGTAATGTGTATTTGGAAATGTTTCCTGCTATTTTCAGGGGAAAATAAAATTTCAAAGAGTCGACTTATAAATGTAAATGTGTTTATTTCTGTTTCAGTGTTCAGTCTGAGAGTTTAATCTCTCATATCATGTGTTGTTTTTAAACTTTAAAACATGTAAACTGTATTTGAGAAGTGCTGAGTGTTTATTCTCTTGTTGTTTCAGGTGTGTTTTGATCTCCTCTGTGATTCATTAAAGTGACCAGTGGGTGGCGTCACCGTCACAAAATTCAAAATTCTCTTTTATTCTGATTAAATTAAGAGGCTTCATATTGTTGTGGATTCTTCTATCCTTCATACTGAGTGTAAATATAATGTGAAAGTGAACCAGCATGAAGCCACAGTTAATTTAATTTACATTAACACTGCTATCAATCTGCTGTCATTATTCTGTTTAGTCACATAAGATCAAATATTCCTTTATTCGACCCACGACGGGGAAATTTAAAGTGTTACAGCAGCAGAGTAGAGAGTGCAAAACAGTATGAAGTAAACAAGAGCCTATAGAAGAGCAATTATTACAAAGTTATTAGCAGTTAAAATTCAATAAATAATATAAGCATATATTACGAACATATATACACCATCCTGAACAGCACTGTGTCTACTGTGGACTCTTTCAGGTTCCTGGGATCCACAATCTCCCGGGACCTGAGGTGGACCTCCCACATAGACACAATCAGAAAAAAGGCCCAGCAGAGGATGTACTTCCTGCGTCAGCTCAGGAAGTTCAACCTGCCCCAGGAGCTGCTGATCATGTTCTACACCTCCATCATCCAGTCTGTTCTGTGTACCTCCATCACTGTCTGGTTTGGCTCTGCAACCAAACTAGACAAACACAGACTGCAGCGGACTATAAGGACTGCAGAGAAAATCATCGGTGTCGACCTGCCCCCCATCCAGGACTTGTACCGGTCCCGGGCCAGGAAACGGGCAGGTAGCATCACCGCTGACCCCTCACACCCTGGACACAAATTCTTCAAACTCCTCCCCTCCGGCAGGCGCTACAGATCACTGTGCGCCAAAACAACCCGCCATAAGAACAGTTTCTTCCCCCAGGCTGTCACTCTGATGAACACTAAACCATAACAGTGTCATACCTGTCAGATAAATACTCTCTGTAAATATACATGTAGATACACAATGCAACAATTCTCAAGCAGAATTCCATATTTCTATTTTTTGTATTATTTAACTTCTATTTTATAATGTAAAACTACCTCTGCAACTCACCACTGCACTTTATCATATTATTTTAGCCTGTACATATTAGTCAAGCTATTTGTTGTTTCTTTGTATTTATAGCTAAGGTTATTGTTATTATATTTTCATTTTATTTTTTATTGTAGTTCTTATTCTTATTCCTATTCTTATGCCTTGTACAAAGAGAGCACAGTTTACCAAAGTCAAATTCCTTGTGTGTTCAAGCATACTTGGCGAATAAAGCTGATTCTGATTCTGATTCTGATTCTGATTCTGACACAACTAAATAAGTACATTTACAAATATTTACAAAACCAGTGATGCAGTTAAAAATGTGCAGATTTGTAACATAGGTTTATTTTATTCTATTCTATTCCACCTTTATCATTGCTATTATTCTTATTGTTATTATATTTTTTAACTATGTTAGTACATTGTTGTATTCCCCTGTCCCGTGTTGTAAGCTGCTGTAACAAAATCAATTTCCCCCAATGGGAGACAAATAAAGTAAATATCTTATCTTATCTTAAAAAATATACAGAACTGAGAAGATGTGTAGAAAAACATATTGCACATGTAAGAAGAGAGGGATGAGTAATTATTGCACATTGATAAATAGATGGAGTAGATATTACACTTGAGTCTGTTTTGGTGAGGTTATTGTTGCTGAATCCTAAATAAAATCATGTGTATGGGCCTATTTTATTTTATTTATTTATTTTTTCTTCCAAATGAATTAAGAAGTTTCACAGAATCAAAAGAAACCTTTAAAAGCAGGAGAACAATAGTAACATTTTGGGAATCCGTCTCTGTAACTGTGAATTCACATGAAGCTGTAATATCCTACGTTCTTCCTGTCCCCTGAATCTCACACCGTGTGTTTGGATGACACGGGAAAAGGCAGGATGTGTTTTCCCAGCATGCATCGCGGCCGGGTTCTCCCTCCGTGATCAGCAGGGAGAGAGAGAGGCAGTAATGGCGGCCGGATAGATCCACATCAAACCCCGAGTCCGCATCCAGCCGCTCTCAGCGCAGCCTCCGCGGGCAGACAGCCTCCCTCAGCGCGGGGAGACCACAGACCCAGACCCGGAGAGGAGACCCGGGCTCCAGGGGGGACGGGGACCCTGCAGTGGACCTGAGCTGCTGGACTTTCCTTCTACTTTTATAAAAAAAAGAAAAAGAAAAAAAGAGAAAGATGGAGGAGCAGCCCGGAGGAGGAGGAGGAGGAGGAGCAGGAGGAGCGGGCACACAGAGGCAGCAGCAGCAGGGGGGCAACCAGAACCAGAACCAGGCCACAGGAGGAGTCATGGTGCCCCACCAGCCGGACGAGCTGCCCCGGCCCCAGCAGCAGTACACCATCCCCGGCATCCTGCACTACATCCAGCACGAGTGGGCCCGCTTCGAGATGGAGAGGGCGCACTGGGAGGTGGAGAGGGCCGAGCTCCAGGTCAGCACACCGGGCACTGAACCAGGGGAGGGAGGGGGGCAGTTAACAGGGACAGTCTGGCTCTTCTGTTATTATGAACACTTTAATTTACCCCCCCTGAAACACCAGAGTTAATAAGCTGTGAGCTAAAACTGAAGCTAACGTTTACTAACATGGGAATCACGACCATGAAGTTAGCATCACATTCGTAGCTTCAGAGCAGAGCTGTTATGGAAACAAGACCTGAAGTCACTGATCCAGAACCTCAAAACCTCAAAACCTGGACCTGTGAGAGCTGAACCACTCACCTTAGAGAGGCTACAGGCTCTTTAAAACATAACTTCAGATTTATGGAACCTTTGATTATATCTCTGATCAGCTTTAAAGGTGATTTCACTGTTTTATTCACCTCTGACCTGAAATCTCCCTTTTCACCTATTCTATTTGTGATCTTAATCCAGCCCCTGGTTCCTGCTGTTGGAAATGTTCCTACTTCCTGGGGATTGTCCCTGCAGTTGAAAAGCACCTTTAGCTGCAGGTGTAAACAGGGACGAGTACTGAGAAAGTTCCTCCAGGTGGATTTATTATTATTATTGTGTAAGTACCAACATGTAGTCCACATGTCCCAAACCCCTGCTGGGTCTGTCTGTCCTGTAGTCTGACACAGTAACATGTAAACATCATGAAGTGTCCTTCAGTCTGTGTTTGTTGTTAAAGTCAGAGATATGATTCATCAACAGGTCACCCTGCTCTCTATAGGACACAGTGAGGCGTTCAGGGACCTGTTATTACCTGATATACACTGTTTATAAGTGAATCTAAAGCTAACAGCCTCATGTAAACATGATCAGGTCTGTTCCAGACTCTTCAAACCCAGTTCTGAGGCCCAGCTGTTCACCAGGTAGCTTCATCAGCTAGCAGCTGAGCTACCTGTGCTGGAGGGACAAACCAGAATGGCTGAATACAGATATGAGCTGACAGTCAGCTGTTCTCACTCTGACTTCATGTTCTCACTCAGACCCTTCAGAGCTTCACAGCATGATGAACACATGAAGTCTAACAGGGTGAAGTGACAACAAATAGAATAAAGCTTCCAGAAATCTGAAACTGTGTTTACAGGAGTCTTTAGCTGTTCTGGAATAATGTGGTCCAGGTCTGAGGTGATTTTTGTTTAGTTTTTATTCAGTACAAATTGAAACATGTTTTACAGAAAGTCAAAGTAACAAAGCTTTTTTTAATAAAGTAAAGAGGTACATGAAACAGGTATAAGACATTTATTTAATCATTCTTATAAGTGAGGTGATCATAGTGAGAAATAAATATTTTGGAAAAGAAAATTCAAAGCTTGGTAATGCCATCGTGAATAAAGGTAGTGTGCCAGGATTGGTAAACAAATAGGATTGTTGTCGTATACATCTATTTACATTTATACACCCTCGCCTACATGTACCCATTCAGGGTGACAATAAATCAGTGAAGGAATGTAAATAAGCTTAAAGTAAATAAACTCTCAGGTAAACTTGTATCCAGACATATAGATTTAAATCTTCACACACTGAGAAAATAAAATAAATAAGCAAATAACCTTGAAGAAAACTTGATCAGAAAAAGTGATCAGTGAACAGATGAATTAAAATCAGCTTTGTCAGGTGAAGTGGTCCAGGTCTGAGGGGTCCAGGTCTGAGGGGTCCAGGGGAAGTGGTTTTTGGATCAGGACTTCTTTATTAAACTTCCTCTAACAGCTGAATCTGAAGCTGCGAATGTGACACCAACTTCAAGCTAACGGTCACAGATAGCGGAATGTGTTACCGTTAGCCGTTAGCTTCGCTGTCAAACGCAACTTCCCTCTAAGTTAGCCACATTAGCTCATCCTGTGAACACATACAGTCAACATGTCCTTTAATTAAAAGTGTTTCCAGACTTTAAATGTGTCTAACCTCGATGATTATCCGGTTAAAGTCAGAGTGTGATTAGCGGAATGCGCTGTTAGCTGTTAGCTGTCAAACAGCAGCTTAGCTCTGTGTTAGCCTCAGTTGTTGTCACTTCACCCTGTTAGACTTCATGTGTTCATCATGCTGTGAAGCTCTGAAGGGTCTGAGTGAGAACATGAAGTCAGAGTGAGAACAGCTGACTGTCAGCTCATATCTGTATTCAGCCATTCTGGTTTGTCCCTCCAGCACAGGTAGCTCAGCTGCTAGCTGATGAAGCTACCTGGTGAACAGCTGGGCCTCACAGGACGAGGGTTTGAAGAGTCTGGAACAGACCTGATCATGTTTACATGAGGCTGTTAGCTTTAGATTCACTTATAAACAGTGTATATCAGGTAATAACAGGTCCCTGAACGCCTCACTGTGTCCTATAGAGAGCAGGGTGACCTGTTGATGAATCATATCTCTGACTTTAACAACAAACACAGACTGAAGGACACTTCATGATGTTTACATGTTACTGTGTCAGACTACAGGACAGACAGACCCAGCAGGGGTTTGGGACATGTGGACTACATGTTGGTACTTACACAATAGTAATAATAAAACACCTGGAGGAACATTCCCAGTACTTGTACCTGTTTACACCTGCAGCTAAAGGTGCTTTTCAACTGCAGGGACAATCCCCAGGAAGTAGGAACCTTTAGAGGAGCGTTTGAACAGCAGGAACCAGGGGCTGAATTAAGTTTCTGGGTAGTATCTCCCCCTGAAAAGTTCCTGCTCGTGGAGGTCTTCCTTTCAGAACCAGAATCAGAAATACTTTATTTATCCTGGGGGTGAGTTCAGTTATTACAGCATGCTTTAATACACAGTGTGAAAATGTCAAAATATTAACAGACAGAAGGAATAAAATAAGATATAAACATGAATGAAATAATATAAATTGGATTAACATAAGTATATACAGAAAGTCTTACGTTAAGTTCCAGGAACTTTAGGAGGCAGGGC
The DNA here is from genome assembly GCF_009762535.1 of Notolabrus celidotus. Taxonomy (NCBI): domain Eukaryota; kingdom Metazoa; phylum Chordata; class Actinopteri; order Labriformes; family Labridae; genus Notolabrus; species Notolabrus celidotus. The sequence goes on from NC_048293.1 coordinate 28,763,882, forward strand.
CTGTGATACTGAACGTCTCTGATTGGTCGAGTCCCCTCAGTGTTTTTATCTCACAGTAACCTCACACACACACACCTGTGATCCACTTGGTTTGATACCTCCTGAACATCGGTCTCCTCTGAGCCTGATAGTGTGAATGCGTCTCTCCTCCCGGTGTTCCGGTTTTAAAAGTGACCCTGTAAACTGGAGACCTTCAGCTGAACGTGTCAGTGTTTGTGGAGTTTACACAGCTGTTGAAACACAGAGGGAGTTCCTGGGAATGCAAACTAGTTTAGTTTTTATTAAGATTTCAAAATATCCTCATCAGATATTTAATGATGGTCTAAAGACGTTTATGAGGGATGCATCCGGCTGAGAGTCTCCAGTTAACAGGGTCGCTGTTTAAACTGGAACACCGGTCCATCTTCTTGCTTTAAGTCGAGTGTTTCAGACGTTTTGAATCGTCTTTGTCTGGAGAGCTCGTCTCCTTCAACGTGTTGATTCAAAGCTCGATCAGAAACAGCACAAGAGGAATCTCCTCCATGCTAACATGCTAACAGGCTAACTGTGGCGTCTCAGGATGATGTCGGGCGGTCTGTGGTGTCTTCTTTGGCGTCTCTCCTTCGTTGTTGTTGAGGTTTTAAGGTCTTAAAGGTTTTAAGAATGTGACTTGTTGGAGTCTGACCCATGATGTGTGTGTGTGTGTGTGTGTGTGTGTGTGTGTGTGTGTGTGTGTGTGTGTTTCAGTGAAGTGCTGAAATGTGTGAAATGTTGGACGGTTCATGTCTTTGTCATAACACACCCTGCAGCAGGCGGCCTGAAGAGGAGGCTGACGTCTGTGTGTGTGTGTGTGTGTGTGTGTGTGTGTGTGTGTGTGTGTGTGTGTGTGTGTGTCTTAGTGTGTGTGTGTATGTGTGTGTGTGTGTGTGTGTGTAATGACAGGCTCTCTGAACACACTGTTTGCTCTGCTCTGACTTGTTGCGGTGTGACACTGGATGCCTTCAGCATGACTCCACCAGAGTTCCTGATAAGAGTGGAGCACACAAACCGCTGCTGGAGAACAAACGCGCCAAGGTGTCCACATTCCTGCCTGTTGCGTTTACTGTCGGGAGGCGAGGCCGTAAACGGGAGCGGCCGTGACTTTGGAGGAAGTGTTTTTATCAGTACATCTCAGTCTCAGAGATTAGAGTCTGAGTTCAACGTTATAAATCTCTGTCAGACTGAAGACTAACTCCAGGAGAGGCTGATCCTTTACAGACCTGTTGAAGCAGATCCTCAGCGGCAGATTCAGCCGAGTCCAGAAGTGTCCCTGAAATCAAATCACAAATATTTGTCCTTAAAAGATGAGTCAGAGAACTAAACCAGGTCCTGTCTGAGTTCAGACCATCACCTGGACTCTGTCTCAGCTGGGTTAACGTCCCTCCTCCTCCATGATCTGTGTCTGCAGTTAGAACTCAAAGACATAAACGGACTCGACTGAAGCTAGCAGGCTAACCTTCACTTGGCGAGCCAGCCAGGAGAGTGCAAGACCAAGACCTGTCCGAGACCTGAGTGTATCGAGACCAAGACAAGACCAAGACATTTAGGGATCCAGACCGAGTCAAGACCAAGACATTTAGGGATCCAGACCGAGTCAAGACCAAGACATTTAGGGATCCAGACCGAGTCAAGACCAAGACATTTAGGGATCCAGACCGAGTCAAGACCAAGACATTTAGGGATCAAGAAAGAGTCAAGACCAAGGTTCTCTTTTATCACAGTAAGGACAGGGACACAGAGAACATCAGTGGTGGTCTCGACCGGTCTTGATTTAAAATACGGAGTCAGCCCAGTCTGAGACCGAAACCTTAAATAACCGGTCTGGAGATCAAGACCGGTCTGGAGTACTACAGCTCTACTCTCCACTGAGTCCCAGTTCCACTGTATGGAATGAAACCTGTCTCATGAAGCTGGAACAAACACGTTACTGTGATTTAATGACGATGTTGAAATAACTAGATCCAGATAAAAGTCTGGATTAAGGATTTCTCAGGTCCCACTTCAAGGCGACACAAACATCTTTTGAATCCTCGTTCTTCATCAGCAGATTGAGACGTTCCTGTTTGATGGTAGAGGAGGAACAGTGAGATCACCTCTCTCTCTCTCTGAACACGTAGAAGCTAAATCAATAAATCCTGTGAGAGGAAGTGGATGAGACATTCTTCTTAGGAAATGATGAAAGCTTCAGATCATCATAAAACAGACACTTTGTCCTCTACAGCCCGTAAACTGAAGAAGAGCACACATGACTCTTACTGAAGCTGAGCTGTATGATTCTACAGAGGTCAAAGGTCAACAGCTGCAGGATCTCTTATTTACAGAAGCATCAGAATGAAAGTGACGCGGACATAAAGACAACTTCTGACTCTCTTTAAGGACACATTATAAAGTCCTGTTGGGGTTATGATGGGGCAAACAGCCAATCAGGAGGGCTTATTGTGATCGGGTCTGAGTCGTCAGAAGCTCGGTCTCTATACGATCCGCTTCCTCTGCTCCTCTTCCTCCGATTCCTCCTCTCCTCTTCCTCTGCTCCTCCTCCTCTGCTCCTCTTCCTCCGTTCCTCTTCCTCCTCTCCTCTTCCTCCTCTCCTCTTCCTCCTCTCCTCTTCCTCCTCGTGGACCAGCTGACACCCGAACGTCTCCGTCACACGTGGTTAAATCCACAGAGACGCTCCATGACTCTGCTGTTTGTTATAAACCTCTCATCACACTCACTCTTTAATCCCTGATCGGTCTAATTTGCCTAATCTGAACACTTCTTCACATCCAGAGGAGGAAACTCTGAATATATATAGAGAGAGAGAGAGCCTGGGATCAGTTCTCAGAGAGGATGGGGGGACATGGATCAGGTTCAGCTCTGATCTGGAATCAGCTGATTGAACAGAGCTCCACAGGAAGCGGCTCAGACGGGTTTTATGGTCTCTGCTTGTTAAACATTGATGCAGCGAGGACGTGAGGAGCCTTCACTTCCTGCTTCAGTCTGTTGGAAAGATGCTGAGCGGGGACAAACGCTGACCTCTGACCTGCCTGGCCCTGTACCTGTGGACATGCATGACATTATTGCATTCTGATGTATACAGAGATGCTGGAAAGAGGGCAGAGAGAAGGTGACATTCCTGTTTGGGGTCAGGCTGCACGCTCTACCTCCCCTTACTTCCTCACTTGCATCGAGGAAGAGAGGAAAGAAACAAGAGGAAGCAAAGAGAGGAGTGTGTAGAGAGGTGTTAGAAAGAAAAGAAGCCGGGTAGAGGAGCTAGTTTGGGCTTCAGTTCACCCCTGCTGGGTCAGGCTGCGCGCTCTACCACCGCGAGCACCAGCCCAGAAATACAACCCGGTTCAAGATGGTCGAAAAGAGGTATGAGTGGCCGTAAACAGAGCTGTGATGTCACTGTGAGTCAGTGTGATGTCACTGTGAGTCAGTGTGATGTCACTGTGACTCAGTGTGATGTCACTGTGAGTCAGTGTGATGTCACTGGGAGTCAGTGTGATGTCACTGTGAGTCAGTGTGATGTCACTGTGACTCAGTGTGATGTCACTGGGAGTCAGTGTGATGTCACTGGGAGTCAGTGTGATGTCACTGTGAGTCAGTGTGATGTCACTGTGAGTCACTGTGATGTCACTGTGAGTCACTGTGATGTCACTGTGAGTCAGTGTGATGTCACTGGGAGTCACTGTGATGTCACTGGGAGTCAGTGTGATGTCACTGTGATGTCACTGGGAGTCAGTGTGATGTCACTGGGAGTCACTGTGATGTCACTGTGAGTCACTGTGATGTCTGTGGAAGTTAACATACATTAAGTTAATACGACCCGGTTCACATTGGTCGAAAAGAGGTCTAAGGTGTCCATGTTGACCCCCTCATGGGCATCAGACCTGGACCACAGAGCAACATAAGAAGGTTACAGCGAGTTCAAGGTGTTGACTCCAGAGCTGGACCACTGAGTCTGATTCATGGAGGCTCCTCCTCACACCTTCAGGAGTCCAGGTCTCAGGATGAGAGGCGGGCTCACGTTGTGTCTGATGGTTGTAGACTCATTTCCTGAGGACACCTTTGAAGCTGAAGGTCTTTAAATCCTTCAGAGTCCAGAATGACCCTGACAGGAGAGTCCTCACCACGTGAACCAGTTCCCCTGCAGCTCGTTCAGACGTGTTGTTTTTGTTTTTAAACGTCTTCTATTAATAAATCTAAAGTGCGTGTGTCTGCGGCCTGAAGCTAACGCCATTAGCGGCGCTGTAGTGACTCTGTGTTGTTAGCGAGGGGGGGGCGGGGCGGGGCGGGGGGGCCTCTTGGACGGCAGGCTGTAATTAGGCGTCCTGGCCTACTGGGCCCTGCTCTGACAGCCCGATCCCAGCTGGACACTAAAAGTAGACTGGCCCGAAATAACTCACACACAGGCTCACACACACACACACACACACACACACACACACACACACACACACACACACTCACACACTCACACACACAAGCATGCACGCTCACACACACACGCTCACACACACAGGCTCACACACACAGGCTCACACACACAGGCTCACACACACAGGCTCACACACGTACACAACAATGCGGCGAGGTTGACCCGCCTGTCATTAATGAAGACGTGATGAAGCAGCGTGAGCGTTTAGAGTTTGTGTCGAGTCGTTTGGACGGTAATAATTTAAACACAGCATGTGGCCTTTGTGTGTGTGTGTGTTTGTGTATGTGTGTGTGTGTGTGT